>NC_074702.1:35933658-35955001 GCF_029448725.1 Salvelinus fontinalis | reverse complement strand
CTGTCTACACTCAAAATATATACTACATATTTTATAAATACTCTATATAACTCCTTTATTATTGTTATACATTTTTTTAATCTTTTTTTTATCTCTTGGGCCCCCAACGGGCCTGAGCCCAGGGGCTTCAGCCCCATGAAGCTCCTGCATCAATCCATCCCTGTATTTAATGTACATGCTAAAGTGAGTATTATCTTTTTGTTTTCTCTTCCATCTTTATAGCTACGCTCCTTTCTGCAAGTGAGAAAATACAACCTCGACTTGGCATCACTGATTCTTTACGCTTTCCAGCTAAGTACAGCACTCGCCTACCTGGAGAGCAAGCGGTTTGTACATAGGTAAGCCCTCACCCCAATCTAGCCTTATTAATATGGCTTGTGTGTGTTTCCTGTAAACACACCACTCTTCTCTTTTCCATTGTAACCATGTCTGCGTCTTGCAGGGATATAGCTGCCAGGAACGTGCTGGTATCCTCAGTGGACTGTGTTAAACTGGGAGACTTTGGCTTGTCTCGATACATGGAGGACAGCTCCTATTACAAAGGTAGGAGTTTCACCTGTTCTGGAGACTAACTGTCCACAGTTAGCATACCAGAGGAGATCCCTTTCTGCTGTTTTTGTTATCAGTAAGTCATTCATTAGGTTCCTCACTCTTTAAGCAGATAGCTGTGGCTGTTGTCATTCATGGACATTATAAACATGGAAATATCTGTTGCACGTATGCATGGGGCGAGTGAAAGAAACTCAACAGCTCTTCATCAGCGTATGACTCTGTGAGACTGTTATTGTGAACCACTCATCTAACTATGGCTTAGGGAAGTCCCGTGGGAGGGGATGTGTTTGTCTTGTTACTTGTTGCATTGATCATGTGTACCTGTCTAATCAATCACAATAAAAACATTTGATCACAAAAAATAAAAGTCCTGCTTTCACCTCTCCTCCCAGCCTCCAAAGGGAAACTGCCTATCAAATGGATGGCACCAGAATCTATTAACTTCAGACGCTTTACCTCAGCCAGTGACGTGTGGATGTTTGGTGAGTATGGGAATTTGATACAGTACTTATCAAACAGTGCTCTAAAACTTTTAAGACCAAGGCTGTATGTTATTAGCTGACAAATGAGGGTTTAAATAAATATATGCTTCTCTGTACTCCAGGTGTGTGTATGTGGGAGATCCTCATCTACGGAGTCAAACCCTTCCAGGGGGTGAAGAACAACGATGTCATCGGCCGGATAGAGAACGGAGAGCGTCTGACCATGCCCCACAACTGCCCCCCTACCCTGTACAGCCTGATGACCAAGTGCTGGGCCTACGACCCTAGCAAGAGACCCTGCTTCACAGAGCTCAAAGCCCAGCTCAGGTATGTCCGTCAGTCTGTCTATCTGCATTGCTGTAGTGCATGGTGCGTTATCCTACCTTGAAGACTATCTCCTACAACTACAATGTCATAAGATCTGAACTGAGGCACATTGACTGTGGAGGGAAAATAATGCACATCTATCAGGGTTGGAGTTCATTCCATTTGAGTCAGTTCAGGAAGTGAACTGAAATTCCAATTCCAAATGTTTCTCATAGAGAGTGTGGGTGGGGGGGGGGGGGGGGGGGGGTGGTTGTGGGAACGAATAGTCGTGGGGCCTTAAAATAATTATAATAATTTGTACACTGCAAATTGACCACAACTAAGCCCAAAAAGAGATTGTATTTAAAAATAACAATAATTTCATACCTTGATTATATTGAAACACGATCACGTCTCTTTTTCTATTTGTGAGACTACTTTGAAACAGATGTCCTAAATTAAATAGATAACGAAAATATATATTTTTAAACAGTCCACCTGTTGCCGACCCCATCTAGATAGATTTTCATTCTTGGTCACTAGATGGCACCAAAGCATCCACACATTTCAATCGTTGAAGGTGGAATTGACTGGCTTGTTTGTACAAGTAGATATACTGTATTACATGCCCAGTTCTCTGGCTGACACTTGGCTTCATGGTATTTTGGGTGCTGTGATTCAGTTGAGGTCAGTCACACCTCTGGGTGGCATGAGACATAGGGAAATCCCTCTGTTGGTTTCCACTAGATAGCACAGCCACAAAGTCAAAATTGGCTATAAAATCCATGAAAAAATTTGCTTTTTGTTCTTAATTTAAGGTTAGGGTTAGGCATCAGGTTGTGTGTTAAGGTTAGCGTTAAGGTTTAAAATCACATTTTAAGAAGATACATTGTTGAAATAGGTGGGGTTTATGGCTTTCTCAGTAGCTCTGACTCGTCAGACCGTGCCCGTCTGTCCCACTTCCTGTCTGGGATGACCTCATTGTTGGTATGGTAACTGACAAGGACAGTGCCAGGGCCCTACCCTCACCTTCTATCCTTAGGTTTCCATTGGTGAGGGAGTCAGACCTGTGCGTTTGATTTAGCTTGGAGTTTTGGGGACTCTTCTATTGGTTTGATTTTTTGGGACAAACTATAATGATCTCAGGTGTTTGATATGTGTCTGACCCAGGTTTATTAAGGACGTAGTGAAAGAGACAATTACAAATGGCCACCGGCCACTGTTTTGGTAAACAGCTGAGGAACGAGGCTAGAGAATTGTAACCTCACTCACATTCATAAACAGAGCTATGGATACAAGGACTGACCATCCATGATATCAGGATGATAGTTTGAACCATGTTTTTGAATCTATACAGTGTTAACAATTACATTGCTTAAAAACAATGAAGTGAAACAAGCTTATATGTTAGGTATTGACGGGTGAACTAAAGCTCTTGAGGTGTTCAGAAGTTCTATTCTTCAACAATCAAGGGGATATATCATTTATTTAAATGTACAACAATGAAAGTAGCAGTTGCAGAAAGGTCCGTATGTAATACTGGTGAGGAAAGCACCTTCAGGTAAAGGTCAGTATGTAATACTGGTGAGGAAAGCACCTTCAGGTAAAGGTCAGTATGTAATACTGGTGAGGAAAGCACCTTCAGGTAAAGGTCAGTATGTAATACTGGTGAGGAAAGCACCTTCAGGTAAAGGTCAGTATGTAATACTGGTGAGGAAAGCACCTTCAGGTAAAGGTCAGTATGTAATACTGGTGAGGAAAGCACCTTCAGGTAAAGGTCAGTATGTAATACTGGTGAGGAAAGCACCTTCAGGTAAAGGTCAGTATGTAATACTGGTGAGGAAAGCACCTTGTAACGGCTGTCCTCCTCTTCTTCATCCGAAGAGGAGCAGGGATTGAACCAAGGCGCAGTGGAGTTTGAATACATAATGAATTTATTGACAAGACGGAAAAACGAACACGAACTACACTTGAACTGATACAAAATAACAAACGACGTAGACGAAAACTGAACATAAACTTACATAACTAACACGTAACACTTACGGACAGGAAACATACTACATCGAAACGAAACGAACAACCGAAACAATCCCGTATGGTGTAAGACATAACACAGACACAGGAGACAATCACCCACAACGAATACTGTGACAACGCCTACCTAAATATGACTCTTAATTAGAGGAACGCCAAACACCTGCCTCTAATTAAGAGCCATACCAGGTAACCCAAAACCAACACAGAAACAGAAAACATAGAATGCCCACCCAACCTCACGTCCTGACCAACTAACACACATAACAACTAACATAAATAGGTCAGGAACGTGACATTACCCCCCCCACAAGGTGCGAACTCCGGACGCACCAGCACAAAGTCTAGGGGAGGGTCTGGGTGGGCATCTAACCACGGTGGTGGCTCAGGCTCCGGGCGCGATTCCCACCCCACCATAATCCATCCTAGCTTCCTCCCTCCAAGAATGTCCACCCTCTTTTTTCCCCCACAAAATCCTCTTAATAATATACCTAATAAGGACAACACCGGGACAGAGAGATAAATCAAGACAGAGGGATAGATAAGAATATAGAGGTAGATGAAGATAGAGAGGGAGATCAGGATAGAGGGGCAACTCCGGACAGAGAGACAGCTCTGGACTGATGGGCAGTTCTGGGTATCTAGCCTTTTCAGGCTGAAGGGCAGCTCATGGCTGACTGACGAATCTCGACGCTCATGGCTGGCTGACGGCTCTCGACGCTCATGGCAGGCTGACGGCTCTCGACGCTCATGGCAGGCTGACGGCTCTCGACGCTCATGGCAGGCTGACGGCGCTCGACGCTCATGGCAGGCTGACGGCTCTCGACGCTCATGGCAGGCTGACGGCTCTCGACGCTCATGGCGCTCTGACGGCTCTCGACGCTCATGGCGCTCTGACGGCTCTCGACGCTCATGGCGCTCTGACGGCTCTCGACGCTCATGGCGCTCTGACGGCTCTGGCTGCTCATGGCGCTCTGACGGCTCTGGCTGCTCATGGCGCTCTGACGGCTCTGGCTGCTCATGGCGCTCTGACGGCTCTGGCTGCTCATGGCGCTCTGACGGCTCTGGCTGCTCATGGCGCTCTGACGGCTCTGGCTGCTCATGGCGCTCTGACGGCTCTGGCTGCTCATGGCTCTCTGGCGGCTCTGGCAGATCCTGTCTGGTTGGCGGCTCTGGCAGATCCTGTCTGGTTGGCGGCTCTGGCAGATCCTGTCTGGTTGGCGGCTCTGGCAGATCCTGTCTGGTTGGCGGCTCTGGCAGATCCTGTCTGGTTGGCGGCTCTGGCAGATCCTGTCTGGCTGACGGCTCTAGCGGCTCCTGTCTGGCTGACGGCTCTAGCGGCTCCTGTCTGGCTGACGGCTCAGTAGGCTCATGGCAGACGGGCGGCTTTGCAGGCTCATGGCAGACGGGCGGCTTTGCAGGCTCCTGGCAGACGGATGGCTCAGACGGCGCTGGGGAGACGGATGGCTCAGATGGCGCTGGGGAGACGGATGGCTCAGATGGCGCTGGGGAGACGGATGGCTCAGATGGCGCTGGGGAGACGGATGGCTCTGGCCGGATACGGTGCACTGTAGACCTGGTGCGTGGTGCCGGAACTGGAGGCACCGGGCTAAGGATAAGCACCTTCCTACTAGTGCGGGGAGCAGGGACAGGGCACACTGTATTCTCAAAGCCCACTCTATAACTGATGCGTGGTACCGGCACTGGTGACGCCGGGCTGAGGACAAGCACATCAGGATTAGTAGGGGGAGAAGATACAGTTTGTACAGGGCTCTGGAGACGCACTGGTAGCTTAGTGCGTGGGGCCGGAACTGGAGGCACCGGGCTAGATACACGCACTACAGGGAGAGTGCGTGGAGGAGGAACAGGGCTCAGGATACGCACTGGTAGCCTAGTGCGTAGTGTAGACACTGTAGGTACTAGGCTGGGGCGGGGAGGTGGTGCCGGAAATACCGGACCGTGGAGGCGTACTGGCACTCTTGAGCATTGAGCTTGCCCAACCTTACCTGGTTGAATACTCCCGGTTGCCCGACCAGTGCGGGGAGGTGGAATAACCCGCACCGGGCTATGTAGGCGAACCGGGGAAACCATGCGTAAGGCAGGTGCCATGTATGCCGGCCCGAGGAGACGCACTGGAGACCAGACGCGTTGAGCCGGCCTCATGACACCTGGCTCAATACTCAATCTAGCCCTCCCAGTGCGGGGAGGTGGAATAACCCGCACTGGGCTATGCACTCGTACAGGAGACACCGTGCGCTCTACTGCGTAACACGGCGCCTGCCCGTACTCCCGCTCTCCACGGTAAGCCTGGGAAGTGGGCGCAGGTCTCCTACCTGCCCTTGGCCCACTACCTCCTAGCCTCCCCCCAAGAAATTTTTGGGAATTACTTATGGGCTTTTCGGGCTTCCGTGCCAGACGCGTTCCCTCATAGCTCCGGTTCCTCTCTCCGGTAGCCTCTGCACTCCCCAGTGCCTCCAGCTGCTCCCATGGCTTTTCGGGCTTCCAGCCACGTCTCCTTGCTGCCTCCTCAAACCACCGCTCCTGGGCTTTAGCTGCCTCCCTCTCTTCCTGAGAACGGCGATTTTCTCCTGCCTTAGCCCAGGGACCTTCTCCATTCATTATCTGCTCCCAAGTCCAGAAATCCTTGTTTTCCCGTCCCTTTCTCCGTCGACTCCGCTGCTTGGCTCTGGAGTGGTGGGTGATTCTGTAACGGCTGGTGCTCTCCTCATCCTCGGACGAGGTGAGGAGAGAAGGATCTTCAGACCAATACGCAGCATTTGGGAAATAAGCCATCTTTATTATAAATGCGATGGCAACACGAAACGAAACAAAACACTTTCCAAACTACAAAACAAGAAAACGACGTAGACGAAAACTGAACATAAACTTACATAACTAACACGTAACACTTACGGACAGGAAACATACTACATCGAAACGAAACGAAACGAACAACCGAAACAATCCCGTATGGTGTAAGACATAACACAGGCACAGGAGACAATCACCCACAACGAACACTGTGACAACGCCTACCTAAATATGACTCTTAATTAGAGGAACGCCAAACACCTGCCTCTAATTAAGAGCCATACCAGGTAACCCAAAACCAACACAGAAACAGAAAACATAGAATGCCCACCCAACCTCACGTCCTGACCAACTAACACACATAACAACTAACATAAATAGGTCAGGAACGTGACACACCTTCAGGTAATCCTTCACAAGAAAGGTCTAGACACACACCCTGGTAACTGCCTTTGAATTCCCCTCTGATGCAATGCTGGACATTTTCCCTTCATTGACAGGGTAGGGTTTTCGTGAGAATGAAGTGTCAGCGTCATTTCCATGCATGCTCACGCTTGTGTTGCTAGGCATTTGGATGTCCAGGTAAGATACCCTGGGGCCATGGTGAAGTAGTTTTAACTTCACTTCATGACGTAGGGATCTGTCTCCTTTCCATCAGTGACTGCTATAGAACAGACCTGTAGATGCTGCATCTGTGTGAGCTGTGCTGCTGCCTGCCATGCTGTCTCCCATCACAGTGCCCTTGGTTTACACAGTGAAGACATGTCGGAAAATAAGAGTGCTGTGCTTTTATTATCCTGTTTAAAACTCAGCATGAGTCACACCTCCACTTTCTACTTGTCTTTCTGAGTCCCACCACATCGGTCATGTTCTGGTGCTCCAGCAGCATGGAAGTGGCTGTGTCCTGGAAACCATGTCAATATTTACACTCTTAATACTATTTAAATGAAAAGCCAGGCCCATAAAAGGCATTTGATGTGGGGTTCATTGGTTGAGACTTGTTTTATGTCATCATATAAATTAGGGAGCACAGCTGCCAGAAAGAGGGGGGGGGGGGGGGGGGGGGGGGGGGGGGTGTGTGTGTGTGTGTGTGTGTGTGTGTGTGTGTGTGTGTGTGTGTGTGTGTGTGTGTGTGTGCGTGCGCAAACACAGAATACTAAGGCAGGATCTTTCTCCAACATGCCAGCTTACATGGTACCGCTGTCATATACCCTTACACGGTACCGCTGTCATATACCCTTACACGGTACCGCTGTCATATACCCTTACACGGTACCGCTGTCATATACCCTTACACGGTACCGCTGTCGTATACCCTTACACGGTACCGCTGTCGTATACCCTTACACGGTACCGCTGTCGTATACCCTTACACGGTACCGCTGTCGTATACCCTTACACGGTACCGCTGTCGTATACCCTTACACGGTACCGCTGTCGTATACCCTTACACGGTACCGCTGTCATATACCCTTACACGGTACCGCTGTCATATACCCTTACACGGTACCGCTGTCATATACCCTTACACGGTACCGCTGTCATATGCCCTTACACGGTACCGCTGTCATATACCCTTACAAGATACCGCTGTCATATACCCTTACAAGATACCACTGTCATATACCCTTACACGGTACCACTGTCATATACCCTTACACGGTACCACTGTCATATACCCTTACACGGTACCGTTGTCATATACCCTTACACGGTACCACTGTCATATACCCTTACACGGTACCACTGTCATATACCCTTACACGGTACCGTTGTCATATACCCTTACACGGTACCGTTGTCATATACCCTTACACGGTACCGCTGTAATATGCGCTTACACGGTACCGCTGTCATATACCCTTACACGATACCGCTGTCATAATACCCTTACACGGTACCGCTGTCATAATACCCTTACACGGTACCGCTGTCATATATCCTTACACGGTACCGCTGTCATATATCCTTACACGGTACCGCTGTCATATATCCTTACACGGTACCGCTGTCATATACCCTTACACGGTACCGCTGTCATATACCCTTACACGGTACCGCTGTCATATACCCTTACACGGTACCGCTGTCATATACCCTTACACGGTACCGCTGTCATATACCCTTACACGGTACCGCTGTCATATACCCTTACACGGTACCGCTGTCATATACCCTTACACGGTACCGCTGTCATATACCCTTACACGGTACCGCTGTCATATACCCTTACACGGTACCGCTGTCATATACCCTTACACGGTACCACTGTCATATACCCTTACACGGTACCACTGTCATATACCCTTACATGGTACCACTGTACTGTATTTAGCTGCTGCTTGGAAGTTGTAAAGTCAGTTGTAAAGACAGCTCTGTGGTATTGTCCTGCAGATATGACTCCAGCTAGTCTCACTGTGAGAGGAGAACTCTGAGGGGATGGTCTTATTAAGTCCCATGGAAAAGGGGGCTGTCCTAACCAAACCCTATGCCTCTGATCCTGAGCCTTTCTATCTGCTCTGCACTGAGCTGACCTGAGAGACTGTGTCTGTCTGGCTGCTTGACCACGTCTTGCCAGATCGGCAGGTTTGGCTCTAGCGCTGCTTTAACCTCACCGTCACCGAGACAAACCTCTCCAGCCTCTATCTCGGCTCCACAGCGGAGGGCTTCAGTTCACCATCACCCAGACATCTTCTCCAGCCTCTATCTCAGCTCCACAGTGGAGGGCTTCAGTTCACCGTCACCGAGACATCTTCTCCAGCCTCTATCTCAGCTCCACAGTGGAGGGCTTCAGTTCACCATCACCGAGACATCTTCTCCAGCCTCTATCTCAGCTCCACAGTGGAGGGCTTCAGTTCACCATCACCCAGACATCTTCTCCAGCCTCTATCTCAGCTCCACAGTGGAGGGCTTCAGTTCACCATCACCGAGACATCTTCTCCAGCCTCTATCTCGGCTCCACAGCGGAGGGCTTCAGTTCACCATCACCCAGACATCTTCTCCAGCCTCTATCTCGGCTCCACAGTGGAGGGCTTCAGTTCACCGTCACCGAGACATCTTCTCCAGCCTCTATCTCAGCTCCACAGTGGAGGGCTTCAGTTCACCGTCACCGAGACATCTTCTCCAGCCTCTATCTCAGCTCCACAGTGGAGGGCTTCAGTTCACCGTCACCGAGACATCTTCTCCAGCCTCTATCTCAGCTCCACAGTGGAGGGCTTCAGTTCACCGTCACCGAGACATCTTCTCCAGCCACTATCTCAGCTCCACAGTGGAGGGCTTCAGTTCACCGTCACCGAGACATCTTCTCCAGCCTCTATCTCAGCTCCACAGTGGAGGGCTTCAGTTCACCGTCACCGAGACATCTTCTCCAGCCTCTATCTCGGCTCCACAGCGGAGGGCTTCAGTTCACCGTCACCGAGACATCTTCTCCAGCCTCTATCTCAGCTCCACAGTGGAGGGCTTCAGTTCAGTGTCCAACCTTTAACAAGCCAACCGCCCAACCACCCGCCTGCCTGCGCATTTATTGGACAGATGCCAAGTGCAACCCGCTGCCTGAGTAGGCCAGTAGAGTAAGAAGGAAGGCATGAGGAGGAGGCAGCTGATCTGGACTGAACAGACAGAGGGCTAGTCCCCCATTCTGTTTTCTTTTGAAGACTAGTTTATTGACTGAGTGCTGTTCCAGTTCTAATAGACCCTTGTTTCTGGGACTCTGCCTGGTTGTCTGTCTGGTCTCTGGGACTCTCTGCCTGGTTGTCTGTCTGGTCTCTGGGACTCTCTACCTGGTTGGCTGTCTGGTCTCTGGGACTCTCTGCCTGGTTGTCTGTCTGGTCTCTGGGACTCTCTGCCTGGTTGTCTGTCTGGTCTCTGGGACTCTCTGCCTGGTTGTCTGTCTGGTCTCTGGGACTCTGCCTGGTTGTCTGTCTGGTCTCTGGGACTCTCTGCCTGGTTGTCTGTCTGGTCTCTGGGGCTCTCTGCCTGGTTGTCTGTCTGGTCTCTGGGGCTCTCTGCCTGGTTGTCTGTCTGGTCTCTGGGACTCTCTGCCTGGTTGTCTGCCTGGTCTCTGGGACTCTCTGCCTGGTTGTCTGTCTGGTCTCTGGGACTCTCTGCCTGGTTGTCTGTCTGGTCTCTGGGACTCTGCCTGGTTGTCTGTCTGGTCTCTGGGACTCTCTGCCTGGTTGTCTGTCTGGTCTCTGGGGCTCTCTGCCTGGTTGTCTGTCTGGTCTCTGGGGCTCTCTGCCTGGTTGTCTGTCTGGTCTCTGGGACTCTCTGCCTGGTTGTCTGCCTGGTCTCTGGGACTCTCTGCCTGGTTGTCTGTCTGGTCTCTGGGACTCTCTGCCTGGTTGTCTGTCTGGTCTCTGGGACTCTCTGCCTGGTTGTCTGTCTGGTCTCTGGGACTCTCTGCCTGGTTGTCTGTCTGGTCTCTGGGACTCTCTGCCTGGTTGTCTGTCTGGTCTCTGGGACTCTCTGCCTGGTTGTCTGTCTGGTCTCTGGGACTCTCTGCCTGGTCGTCTGTCTGGTCTCTGGGACTCTCTGCCTGGTTGTCTGTCTGGTCTCTGGGACTCTCTGCCTGGTCGTCTGTCTGGTCTCTGGGACTCTCTGCCTGGTTGTCTGTCTGGTCTCTGGGACTCTCTGCCTGGTTGTCTGTCTGGTCTCTGGGACTCTGCCTGGTTGTCTGTCTGGTCTCTGGGACTCTCTGCCTGGTTGTCTGTCTGGTCTCTGGGACTCTCTGCCTGGTTGTCTGTCTGGTCTCTGGGACTCTCTGCCTGGTTGTCTTTCAAGTCTCTGGGACTCTGCCCGGTTGTCTGTCTGGTCTCTGGGACTCTCTGCCTGGTTGTCTGTCTGGTCTCTGGGACTCTGCCTGGTTGTCTGTCTGGTCTCTGGGACTCTCTGCCTGGTCGTCTGTCTAGTCTCTGGTACTCTGCCCGGTTGTCTGTCTTGTCTCTGGGACTCTCTGCCTGGTCGTCTGTCTGGTCTCTGGGACTCTCTGCCTGGTTGTCTGTCTGGTCTCTGGGACTCTCTGCCTGGTTGTGTGTCTGGTCTCTGGGACTCTGCCTGGTTGTCTGTCTGGTCTCTGGGACTCTCTGCCTGGTCGTCTGTCTAGTCTCTGGTACTCTGCCCGGTTGTCTGTCTGGTCTCTGGGACTCTCTGCCTGGTCGTCTGTCTGGTCTCTGGGACTCTCTGCCTGGTTATCTGTCTGGTCTCTAGGACTCTCTGGTTGGTTGTCTGTCTGGTCTCTGGGACTCTCTGCCTGGTTGTCTGTCTGGTCTCTGGGACTCTCTGCCTGGTTGTCTGTCTGATCTCTGGGACTCTCTGCCTGGTTGTCTGTCTGGTCTCTGGGACTCTCTGCCTGGTTGTCTGTCTGGTCTCTAGGACTCTCTGCCTGGTTGTCTGTCTGGTCTCTGGGACACTTGTGTCATGCGTACTGGACGTCTCTCCCCTAATGGATTATCTAAGTGGATATGGTCTCCTGTTCCTCTAGCAGCACACGAGGCAGCTCAACTCCCACTGTTGTAAGGTAACAGTCAGGGCTTTTCCTTCCTTATCTCCTTCTCTCCGTGACTCAGTTGACTGGATATGTCCTATTGAGGTCTGCCTTGAGCAAATGTGGAGTGATGTAGTTGGCTGTGAAGGAATGGTTTTGATTCAGGTCCCTCACAATACAGTTTTCCAGACTTATTCTGAGCATTGATGATATGGAACTCTAGCAAAGTGACGCTGGTGAGTAGTGAATATGTTTGGAGAGTCATTTAGCATGGCATTCAGTGTGCTTCCATTGCAATGCTGTTGAGTTACTGTCAGACTGTTTGATTTTCTTTTTAAAGGTAGTAGCTATTAGCTAGTCAACAGAAAGTAATACTTTATATAATGTTTTGTCAGCAACACTGCGAACACTTTTGTTATTAGAGGCAACGGTGCTAATAGCCTGTAACTTGTTAACAGACGGGTCAGGTTTGTGTTGTGTGTTCTGGAGAATGACCAGGACAGGTGGTCCCCATGTTGTTGTTCTTGTCTGATTTACTGCTGCTATCACACATGTTTTATTTATTTAACCTTTATTTAACCAGGTTAAACCCATTGAAGTTAAAAACCTCTTTAGTTAGGGCGACCTGGCAAGAAGGCAAAACAGGGAAATAGCAGTGTGTCCACAAAACATTACAGAAAAATACAGAATACACACAAAAGACAAAGTATCACAAGTTAAAGATACAACTGAAGATTAGAAACAACTGCAGTTATCACAAACAGTGTTGTCAATCAGTGTCTTAAAAACAGACAAGGACACTAACTCCCCTAACTTTAAAATCTTCTGAAGCATGTTCCAGGATGAAGGGGCATTATGGGAAAATGATTTTTTCCCCATCTCAGTTCTAGCCTTAGGAACAGACAAGGACAGCAGCGACTATATTGAGTGACTGATCTGGGCAGTAAAGAACAGAGATACAAAGGCAGCATGGCAGCCAGGACTAATGCTGTTTCCACAAATAGTCGTCCCTCCCAGAGAGAAAGACAGAGACAGAAAGGGAGAGATGGAGAGCGAGAGAGGGAGCGTGAGGGACAGAGAGAGAGACTGTGGGGTTCATGGGACACAGTTTACTGCCTGTATTTAGGCTGGAGCACCCTCCACTTCATGTAACTGTTCTTTGTTTAGTTGGGAGGAGACACTCCAGAGTTCTCAGCATCCAGAAGAATGTTTGGCTCAGTGAATTGCCTGCATTCTGTTCAGACTTGGGTCTAAGTTAATGCTGGCTGAAAGGTATTGTCAGAACAGTACAGAACAGTACAGTAGAGTTGAGCCACATCTCCTCTCATTGTGTGATTCTATAAATGGCTTATTCCTCTAATGGCTATTGCAGGTTCTGAGGGGAGGGAAGCTGTTTCATGTGTTTGAGCGGTTTCCCCTCTTTTTGTGCATGTCCAATGGGTTTCCATGTGCTGTGGACCAGAGGCATAACATCACTGTAGCAGATCCAGGCTGGGTGGAGTGGGACCGCTGTTTGCTTTCCCTACTCTGTATTCCTTAAGGTCCTGTGTGTGTACCATATTGGCTGACTCTCAAATGGCTCCCTATTCCCTTTATAGTGCACTACTTTAAACAAGGCCCATAGAGCTCTGGTCAAAAGTAGTGCACTATTAAGGAAATAGGGAGCCATTTGGTATGCATACTATGTACTGTAGCTCAGGACAAGAGGATGTAGGTGGTTACAAGGGAAGGTTGTTGTAGTACCCAGCTGTGTGAAACCCACCCTGTCAGCTAACAGGACAGCTCTGTAAACAACACCAGCTGAGAACGCAGCAGGACTTAACAGTGAAGGACATGGACCTTGTGGCTGTAGCTACGCTGCAACAATATCCATCCCTGAATTGTAGTGGAGAAACCTGTCACCATGTACAGGAACAGTACAATAACCTGTACAGAGTTTATCCAGCGTATCTCTCCTCCCCTCTCAAAGCCACAGCACCACAGGTTTAGGTCTTTTTAGGAGATGCTGAACTAAACTATAGTTATGCTCCTGGCTGGACACTCCTGAAGTCTGATAGTATCACGGACACACACACACACACAGTCACAGTGGTTTGATCTGTCTCTCTGCAGTCAGATATTGGAGGAGGAGAAGCTGCAGCAGAAGGAGAGGACACGTATGGAGATGAGACGTCAGGTCTCTGTGTCCTGGGACTCAGGGGGGTCCGACGAGGCGCCGCCTAAAGTAAGAGCTTACACACACACACGCGCACACACACACACGCACGCACGCACGCACGCACACACACAGATAGAGAGAGAGTCGCACACACACACACACACAGATAGAGAGAGGGTCACACACACACTCACAGATGCACACTTTTAGACACACACACACAGAAGCACATTAATAGACACACACACACACACACACACACAGCGACTTTATGCCTCGGCCACAAGGAGGTCACAGACGTCATCATCAACACCTATCTTGGCAGTCAGTCTGTCAGTTGGCTGCTCCCATTACAAGAGGAGTTTTCATGGTGTGACATCTGTAAACACTGTACACAAATACAACAGTACAGTCAAGCTTGAGGCTTTAGTCAGTGACTCCCTCAGGAATTACATTATTAAAGCCTTATCTATTGTTAACCCATGGTCCTATTCTCAGGAACTAGTCTCCACCATGGGCAAACACTGCTGGCTGCTGTGACTGAACAGCTCTGTGTACAGCCACCATATCAACTCTGCAAAAAAAGAAACGTCCTCTCACTGTCAACTACATTTATTTTCAGCAAACTTAACATGTGTAAATATTTGTATGAACAAAGCAAGATTCAACAACTGAGACATAAACTGAACAAGTTCCACAGACATGTGACTAACAGAAATGTGTCCCTGAACAAAGAAGGGGTCAAAATCAAAAGTAACAGTCAGTATCTGGTGTGGCCACCAGCTGCATTAAGTACTGCAGTGGATCTCCTCCTCATGGACTGCACCAGATTTGCCAGTTCTTGCTGTGAGATGTTACCCCACTCTTCCACCAAGGCAAGTTCCCGGACAATTCTGGGGGGAATAGCCCTGCCCTCACCCTCTGATCCAACAGGTCCCAGGCGTGCTCAATGGGATTGAGATCCGGGCTCTTCGCTGGCCATGGCAGAACACTGACATTCCTGTCTTGCAGGAAATCACGCACAGAACGAGTAGTATGGCTGGTGGCATTGTCATGCTGGAGGGTCATGTCAGAATGAGTCTGCAGGAAGGGTACCGCATGAGGGAGGAGGATGTCTTCCCTGTAACGCACAGTGTTGAGATTGCCTGCAATGACAACAAGCTCAGTCTGATGATGCTGTGACACACCGCCCCAGACCATTACGGACCCTCCTCCTCCAAATCGATCCTGCTCCAGAGTACAGGCCTTGTTGTAACGCTCATTCCTTCGACGATAAATGAGAATCCAACCATCATCCCTGGTGAGACAAAACCGCGACTCGTCAGATGAAGAGCACTTTTTGCCAGTTCTGTCTGGTCCAGCGACGGTGGGTTTGTGCCCATAGGCGACGCTGTTGCCGGTGATGTCTGGTGTGGACCTACCTTACAACAGGCCTATAAGCCCTCAGTCCAGCCTCTCTCAGCCTAATCCGGACAGTCTGAGCACTGATGGAGGGATTGTGCATTCCTGGTATAAATTGAGCAGTTGTCGTTGCCATCCTGTACCTGTCCTGCAGGTGTGATGTTCGAATGTACCGATAATGTGCAGATGTTGGTACACGTGGTCTGTCACTGCGAGGACGATCAGCTGTCCGTCCTGTCTCCCTGTAGCGCTGTCTTAGGCGTCTCAGTACGGACACTGCAATTTATTGCCCTGGCCACATCTGCAGTCCTCATGCCTCCTTGCAGCATGCCTAAGGCACATTCATGCAGATGAGCAGGGAACCTGGGCATCTTTCTTTTGGTGTTTTTCAGAGTCGGTAGAAAGGCCTCTTTAGTGTCCTAAGTTTCCATAACTGTGACCTTAATTGCCTACCGTCTGTAAGCTGTTAGTATCTTAACGACCGTTCCACAGGTGCATGTTCATTAATTGTTTATGGTTCATTGAACAAGCATGGGAAACAGTGTTTAAACCCTTTACAATGAAGATCTGTGAGGTTATTTGGATTTTTATGAACTATCTTTGAAAGACAGGGTCCTGACAAAGGGACGTTTCTTTTTTTTGCTGAGTTTATAACCACCATTTTCTTCTAATACTGTGTGATGACTATTGATGGGAACTATTTCATCAAGATACTTTTTTATCAAGGGAATCTTTAATCAAGGGACTATTTTATGTGACTATCCTGTCCCCCCCTTACTGACTACCTTGCTGTTCTCCCCCACTGACTACCCTGCTCTCCTCCCCAGCTGACTTCCCTGCTCTCCTTCCCCATTAGTTCCTCTACCAGCTCTCTGCTTACAGCTTATCACCCAGCTGGCTTTGTCTTCAGCAATGTTCCATCATGTCTCAATGTGCTTGTTATATGTCTGTCTGTGTGTCTGACCACATCTCCCTGTGTCTCAGTGTCTCTGTTCCCTTGTCTCCCTCCGTCTATCTGTCTGTCTGGTCCCTCCATCTGTCTGTCTGGTCTCTCTGTCTGTCTGTCTGTCTGTCTGGTCCCTCCCTCCCTCTGTCTGTCTGTCTGTCTGGTCCCTCCCTCCCTCCGTCTGTCTGTCTGGTCCCTCCATATGTCTGTCTGTCTGTCTGTCTGGTCCCTCTGCCTGTCTGTCTGGTCCCTCTGCCTGTCTGTCTGGTCCCTGCGTGCTGTCTGTCTGGTCCCTCCATATGTCTGTCTGTCTGGTCTGTCTGTCTGTCTGTCTGTCTGGTCCCTCTATCTGTCTGTCTGTCTGTCTGGTCCCTCTGTCTGTCTGTCTGTTTGGTCCCTCCATCCTGTCTGTCTGTATGGTCCCTCTGCCTGTCTGGCTGGTCCCTCTGCCTGTCTGTCTGGTCCCTGCGTGCTGTCTGTCTGGTCCCTCCATATGTCTGTCTGTCTGGTCTGTCTGTCTGTCTGTCTGTCTGGTCCCTCTATCTGTCTGTCTGTCTGTCTGGTCCCTCTGTCTGTCTGTCTGTTTGGTCCCTCCATCCTGTCTGTCTGTATGGTCCCTCTGCCTGTCTGGCTGGTCCCTCCGTCTCTCTGTCTGTCTGGTCCCTCCATCTGTCTGTCTGTCTGTCTGGTCCCGCTGTCTGTCTGTCTGTCTGGTCCCTCCATCTGTCTGTATGTCTGTCTGGTCCCTCCATCTGTCTGTCTGTCTGTCTGGTCCCTCGTCTGTCTGTCTGTCTGTCTGGTCCCTCCTTCTGTCTGTCTGGTACCTCCGTCTGTCTGTCTGGTACCTCCGTCTGTCTGTATGTCTGGTCCCTCCGTCTTTCTGGTCCGTCTGTCTGTCTGGTACCTCCGTCTGTCTGACTGGTACCTCCGTCTGTCTGTCTGGTACCTCCGTCTGTCTGTCTGTCTATCTGTCTGGTCCCTCCGTCTGTCTGGTCCCTCTGTCTGTCTGTCTGTCTCTGTCTGTGTCATCATCATCATGCTATACACATTGTGTGTGTCCTGTCCTGTCCTGTCTGCAATTCCCCCCCCCCCCCGTCCCGTCTATCTGGTACCTCCGTCTGTCTGGCTGGTCCCTCCGTCTCTCTGTCTGTCTGGTCCCTCCATCTGTCTGTCTGTCTGTCTGGTCCCGCTGTCTGTCTGTCTGGTCCCTCCATCTGTCTGTATGTCTGTCTGGTCCCTCCATCTGTCTGTCTGTCTGTCTGGTCCCTCGTCTGTCTGTCTGTCTGTCTGGTCCCTCCTTCTGTCTGTCTGGTACCTCCGTCTGTCTGTCTGGTACCTCCGTCTGTCTGTATGTCTGGTCCCTCCGTCTTTCTGGTCCGTCTGTCTGTCTGGTACCTCCGTCTGTCTGACTGGTACCTCCGTCTGTCTGACTGGTACCTCCGTCTGTCTGTCTGGTACCTCCGTCTGTCTGTCTGTCTGGTACCTCCGTCTGTCTGTCTATCTGTCTGGTCCCTCCGTCTGTCTGGTCTGTCTGTCTCTGTCTCTGTCTCTGTCTGTGTCATCATCATCATGCTATACACATTGTGTGTGTCCTGTCCTGTCCTGTCTGCAATTCCCCCCCCCCCCCCCCTACCTCAATGCTTTGGCTCTCAGCCCTGCCTGTGCTTTGGCTCTCAGCCCTCCTTGTGCTACCCCCAACTGTCCTTCCCCCCCACCCCCCACCGTGCAGCCCTGAGGAGACCCTCCATGCCCCCTGCGGTGGTCAGATCCTCTACCCCCACCTCCACACTGACATGCTACAGCCACCCCAAAAGCAGCAGCTGACCCATGCAGTCCACAGATCCATACAGGCCGGTGGAACAGGACAGGACAGAGGGCCACAGCATTAAAGAGATCAGAGCTGTAAAGGTTTTGACATACGCCACTCTAGTGGTGTCTCTCTGAAAGACACACAGCAGGGCTGGACACTGTTCAGTTCCAATCCAGGGATTTCAGTGTCAAGTTATGTAGAGAAATCACTGGCTGTTTCTCATAGGGCTCCTTTTAGGATGCAACAGTGATCCATTATAGTGCTATTTCACTTTGACAAGAGACACAAAATGGCTTCAAATCTAGTTAGATGATTATTGTGGATTTGTTAAAAGCTGTCGCCTAAATACTTACACTGAGTATGATGGCAAACAAACTAGAGTAACATTAAATTACATTTAGAATTAAATAATGTTTTGGCCCAACGTAGATTTAGTGATTTTCTTTGTTGAATATTGTGACACTAAGCTGTTTGGAAAGCGGCATGTTGTCTTAACACATGCTAACACAATGTGCCTTGGCCTTGAGGGGGAAATGCTATTGAAATGTCCTCAGGTTGTCACTCACTTTCAGAGCCTGTGTAGGATTCTTGTGTAATCCTTGTCCCAAATGGCACCCTTTTCCCCTATGTAGTGCACTACTTTTAACCTGGGCCCATAGGCCTCTGGAGGAAAGAAGGGCACTATGTTAGGGAACAGGGTTCCATTTGGGATGCAGTATGCAGTACTGTACAGCAGGGTGACGTCTCCTCCCTCCAGATCTCTGGATGATGCAATCTACTGTTATTCTACCATGAAAACATGCTGCTCTCATTGGTCCTTTTTCAACACGGTTGGTTGATGCTTCCGTTGTCGTCATCTTAGCCATCCCAACGTTGTGTACAGTGTAGAATCTTGGATTTCCTGTTTTATGATGTTTCTATTGTACGTGTTCTAAATGAGCATCTGAACTCTGTCTCTTGCACATCATTTCATGTTTCCACAGTGTTGTCACATGTTGTAACTTACAGCCTGTTCTGTTTTGTTCACTGTCTTTTGCTAATCGGGAGGTTTGGCCTCGAGAAGCTTACTGTGAAAAGGTCTGTAAGGTAGATGTCTCGCTATGATTAAATATAAGGAAAGTCTGAGTGCAATGCTCAGTGGAGGAGGAGATTGTTGCCTGCCTGCCTGTCAACAAGTCACCCTGAATTGGAGATGATTATTCTACCCTCATCCCCCCCTCCCCCGCACCAAAAATAACCAGCAACTCTACTAAGTCCAACACCAGAACTCTCATGTAACTTTTTTGTGGATGTTGAACTAACCGCCTGCTTGTTTCATAGCCTTTCTTTGTTTCCCTTTTGAACAGCTCTAACTCTGTCCACACACATTGCATCTGCCAGTCAGTGTGTGTGTGTGTGTGTGTGTGCGTGCCAGTCAGTGTGTGTGTGTGTGTGTGTGTGTGTGTGTGTGTGTGTGTGTGTGTGTGTGTGTGTGTGTGTGTGTGTGTGTGTGTGTGTGTGTGTGTGTGTGTGTGTGTGTGTGTGTGTGTGTGTGTGTGTGTGTGTGTGCCAGTCAGTGTGTGTGTGTGTGTGTGTGTGTCTGCCAGTCAGTGTGTGTGTGTGTGTGTGCCTAGCTCTATCTAACCCAGACCTAGCTATGGAGATGAAGCAGCAGCATGTATTTAACAGAGCTCTCTGTCTGTCTCTCTATAGCCCAGCAGACCAGGGTACCCAAGCCCACGCTCCAGTGAGGGGTTCTACCCCAGCCCACAGCACCTGGGGCAGCCCACCCACTACCAGGTAGAGCAAGGAGAGCTGGTACACGGGGGGGTAGGTAGCCTAGCAGTTAAGAGCGTTGGACCAGTAACCGAAATGTTACTGGTTTGAATCCCTGAGCCGACTAGGTAAATCTGTCGATGTACCGTTGAGCAAGGCACTTAACCCTAATTGCTCCTGTAAATCCCTCTGGACAAGAGTGTCTGCTAAATGACTCAAATGTAAATTTTAAATGTGTTATAACAGCATAACCACTAGCAGGTAGAGCAAGGATAGCTGGTACATTGTGTTATAAAGTAGTTATAACATCATAACCACTAGCAGGTAGAGCAAGGAGAGCTGGTACATTGTGTTATAAAGTAGTTATAACAGCATAACCACTAGCAGGTAGCCTAGCTACTACAACACACTGACAGAGAGACATGAGACAGTACCCTGTGTTTATACAGTAGTTATAACAGGCCTTTCCCTAGATGTCATGGGATTCTGTTTTGGTATTTGGGCTCTTGGGGGTTCCTGATTTAAGTAGATACATTACTAATTCAAAGGCCCCTGTCCTTCCCAGATAGCAGGATACCCAGGCCCCCACGGCATGCCCTCCATGACCAGTGGGATGTACCCTCCCCAGGCATCCCACGATCCCCATGACACCTGGAACCACCACCGGCAGCAGGACCTCCCCATGTGGTCCCCCAACATGGAGGTAAGGATCTGGGGATGGACCAGTGTTGTACACCTGGTGCTCCCAATAACAAGATGGTACTGTAGTAGCGATTGAGGTTGGTGAGGGACAATGCACTGATTCTCTCAATCTCTCTTTTTCTCTTTCTCTCTCTCTCTCTCTCTCTTTCTCTCTTTCTCTCTCTTTTGCTCTTTCTCTATATCTCTCTTTCTCTCTCTCTCTTTCTCTCTCTCTGTGTCGGTCTGTCTCAGGACAGGGGGTCTCTGGACATGCAGGTGATGGGTCAGGTTCTGCCCCCCCTCCTGATGGAGGAACAGCTGATGATGCAACAGCAGCAGATGGAGGAGGACCAGCGGTGGCTGGAGCAGGAGGAACGCTTCCTGGTAATAAAACACACACTATATATACATACACACAAACCACATACACACATACCCCACGCACAGACACACTATATATACATACACACAAACCACACACACACATACCCCACACACAGACACACTATATATACATACACACATACCACACACACACACACTATATATATACATACACAAATACCACACACATATACAAGCACACACACACACTATATATACATACACACATCCCACACACATCCCACACACACACATAATGGTTGTACATACCTGCCTCCTGTAACCCCTCTGATGGTGATGCAGGAGATAACAGACCTGCCTCCTGTAACCCCTCTGATGGTGATGCAGGAGATAACAGACCTGCCTCCTGTAACACTTCTGATGGTGATGCAGGAGATAACAGACCTGCCTCCTGTAACCCTTCTGATGGTGATGCAGGAGATAACAGACCTGTCTCCTGTAACCCTTCTGATGGTGATGCAGGAGATAACAGACCTGCCTCCTGTAACCCCTCTGATGGTGATGCAGGAGATAACAG
>NC_074702.1:35896921-35933158 GCF_029448725.1 Salvelinus fontinalis | reverse complement strand
ATAAGTCTGATCCAGTTATCCAGTCTGGATGTTGTATTGTTGTTGAATATTTGAATGTACAGCAGAGGGGTTTTTCTCAAACCTCTCTTCGAGAACCACCATCCATTTATAGTGTTTTAGAGCTTCGCTGATAAGTTGACCAGTTAGGCTTGGCGATTAGTTGACCAGTTAGGCTTGGCGATTAGTTGACCAGTTAGCCTTGGCGATTAGTTGACCAGTTAGCCTTGGCGATTAGTTGACCAGTTAGCCTTGGCGATTAGTTGACCAGTTAGCCTTGGCGATTAGTTGACCAGTTAGCCTTGGCGATTAGTTGACCAGTTAGCCTTGGCGATTAGTTGACCAGTTAGCCTTGGCGATTAGTTGACCAGTTAGCCTTGGCGATTAGTTGACCAGTTAGCCTTGGCGATTAGTTGACCAGTTAGCCTTGGCGATTAGTTGACCAGTTAGCCTTGGCGATTAGTTGACCAGTTAGCCTTGGCGATTAGTTGACCAGTTAGCCTTGGCGATTAGTTGACCAGTTAGCCTTGGCGATTAGTTGACCAGTTAGCCTTGGCGATTAGTTGACCAGTTAGCCTTGGCGATTAGTTGACCAGTTAGCCTTGGCGATTAGTTGACCAGTTAGCCTTGGCGATTAGTTGACCAGTTAGCCTTGGCGATTAGTTGACCAGTTAGCCTTGGCGATTAGTTGACCAGTTAGGCCTGGCGATTAGTTGACCAGTTAGCCTTGGCGATTAGTTGACCAGTTAGTGCTGGAATAGATCAAATAAGTGAAAGAGACTGGCTAGTGATACTGGAGGAGCGATTTGGGAAATGATTGAATTCTGTTACATAGCACCCCACTGCAAACATGCTATATATATGGCTGGGGGAGATTCCGTGAGAGGTTTCAAGTATTGTATGGTATTCAGGGTCTTGTATGGTATTTAGGGTCTTGTATGGTACTCAGTCCTGTATAGTATTGTATGGTACTCAGTCCTGTATAGTATTGTATGGTACTCAGTCCTGTATGGTATTTAGGGTATTGTATGGTACTCAGTCCTGTATGGTATTTAAGGGTATTGTATGGTATACAGTCCTGTATAGTATGTAGGGTCTTGTATGGTACACAGTCCTGTATGGTATTTAGGGTATTGTATGGTATTCAGTCCTGTATAGTATTGTATGGTATTCAGTCCTGTATGTACTGTATGGTACACAGTCCTGTATTGTATGATATACAGTCCTGTATGGTATTTAGGGTCTTGTATGGTATACAGTCCTGTATAGTATTTAGAGTATTGTATGGTATACAGTCCTGTATAGTATTTAGGGTATTGTATGGTATACAGTCCTGTATAGTATTTAGGGTCTTGTATGGTATACAGTCCTGTATAGTATTTAGGGTATTGTATGGTATACAGTCCTGTATAGTATTTAGGGTATTGTATGGTATACAGTCCTGTATGTATATTAGGGTATTGTATGGTATGCAGTCCTGTATATTAGGGTCTTGTATGGTATTTAGGGTCTTATATGGTATACAGTCCTGTATGGTATTTAGGGTATTGTATGGTATTTAGGGTATTGTATGGTATACAGTCCTGTATAGTATTTAGGGTCTTGTATGGTATACAGTCCTGTATGTATATTAGGGTATTGTATGGTATACAGTCCTGTTTTATATGTGTCTGATGTCTGAATGAAGGCGATGACAGACAACCCCAGGAGGCCCACCATGCAGGAAATGGCCAGGAAGTATAGCAGCGACCCAGAGAAGCGTCTGAACAAGAGGCTGGGGATGAGCCTCCCCAACCTGGGAGAGGAGCGCCATCTCAACCTCCTCAGACAAACCTCCCTCAAGAAGATCATTATCCCTGACAGTGGTGAGTACACTCTTAGAGAATATGCTTCCAAAAGGGTTCTTCGGTTGTCCCCATAGTGTAACCCTTTTTGGTTCTAGGTAGAACACTTTTGGTTTCCATATATAACTCTCTGTTGAAAGGGTTCTACATGGAACAAAAAATGGTTTTTCAAGGGGTTCTCCTACCCTTTTAGGTTCTAGATAGGAACTTTTTTATAGGAAGGTTACAACATTCCAGCAATTTTCCCCAAATTCCCAGCTTTTCCAGAAATCCCAGTTGGAAGATTACTGGAATTAGGACGAAGTAAGTATGACATCATCCAACCAGGATTTCTGGAAAACCAGATTTTGCAACCCTAGCAGTGGGAGGACTACTGATTAACACATATACTGTGATGTTAGTAACATTACACGGTTACATGAACATTACTCCGTAACATTATGCACTGTCTAAAGGACTACTCTACATAACACTGTCATAACGGATGTCATAACAGATCATGTCTGTTGTCAGCTAATGAAAACTGACTTAACACTAAATAGTTTGTGTTATAACAGTGTAATGTGGCTCTTATGACGGATGGTTAAAGTAAAGTGTAGGTCATTAGGCCTTAACTTCTGTGAACAAGAAGATTCATCTTAAAGAGAATTTTGACAAATGTTCAACTTCATATTCATCCTCAACATATGTTAAAATGGCGTCTTTCTATGTTCGGTAGTAAAAAAGATAGAGGGAGATAAGTGTTTGCAATGACATCATCGTTGTGCATCATGTGATTTTAACCAATTATGAGGAGGCATTACCTACTAATTGTCTCCTAATTGTCTCCTAATTGGTTGATAATGTCATTGGAAACACATCTTCCTCACTTTTTTACAACAGAACATAGGAACACGCCATTTTCACATATGTTGATGTTGGGGTGGTGCTGGAGATGATTTATATAAAGTAGACCCTTTTTGTTTGCAGTGTCACTCTTTGTCTTTTTCTAAACAGCCTTCAAGATCCCGCCCAAGCCTGTGAAGATCTTCAAGCTGCCAGAATTTCCTCCTCCCATGGTGCACCACCATGTCCAGAACTACTATGGAGAGTTGATCATACTACTGGGGAAGGCCATCCTCTGTGTTCCTGAGAACTCCACACTCCTGGCCAGGTACTTAGTTTACAACATAGGGATTATTCATTTTATTAAGTCACACTTTAAACACACTACATCTATATAAAAAAAATGGCTTTATTGGGCATTTGTAAAGTCCTCATAAAGTGACCGGACCGCCAAGTTTATAAAGGCAATGCTCCTGCTGATAGCAAGGAGAGGCACCTGGCGGGCGAGACAGAGAGGGCGCGTGAGTGTGTGTCCAGTCAGTCACAATATGCACTACATACATGCTTCACAAATCATCTATAAGCAAAGTCCTACTACTCTCCATACAACCCTTTCTCTATTTCCAAGGTACTTCTACCTCCGCGGCTTCATGAACACGCTGTGTTCCAAGCGTCTTGACGCCCTCAGCGACTTCCAGAACCTCTACAAGACGGACATCGAGATCTTCCCCGCCGACCTGGTGAAGGCGCTAGTGGACTCGCTGCAGAAGGACGAGCGCTCCCAGGTGGACCGGCGGCCAGAGCTCATGCGGCTCATTTTCAAGGTGAAGACAGACAACGAGATGGTGCTGGTCCAAGCTGACGACCACGTGAAGAAGTTCCAGCTCCCTAAGACCCACATGCTGCAGGAGGACTTTGTGAAGTGCATCCAGGAGTCTGGGATTGTGAAAGACGTCGCCACCATCCATAGGCTGTTTGAGGCTCTCACTGTGGGTAAGTTGAGACTTACCATCCATAGGCTGTTTGAGGCTCTCACTGTGGGTAAGTTGAGACTTACCATCCATAGGCTGTTTGAGGCTCTCACTGTGGGTAAGTTGTGACTTACCATCCATAGGCTGTTTGAGGCTCTCACTGTGGGTAAGTTGTGACTTACCATCCATAGGCTGTTTGAGGCTCTCACTGTGGGTAAGTTGAGACTTACCATCCATAGGCTGTTTGAGGCTCTCACTGTGGGTAAGTTGAGACTTACCATCCATAGGCTGTTTGAGGCTCTCACTGTGGGTAAGTTGAGACTTACCATCCATAGGCTGTTTGAGG
The DNA here is from genome assembly GCF_029448725.1 of Salvelinus fontinalis. NCBI lineage: Eukaryota > Metazoa > Chordata > Actinopteri > Salmoniformes > Salmonidae > Salvelinus > Salvelinus fontinalis. The sequence goes on along the minus strand of NC_074702.1, from coordinate 35,929,175 downwards.
CTCTCACTGTGGGTAAGTTGAGACTTACCATCCATAGGCTGTTTGAGGCTCTCACTGTGGGTAAGTTGAGACTTACCATCCATAGGCTGTTTGAGGCTCTCACTGTGGGTAAGTTGAGACTTACCATCCATAGGCTGTTTGAGGCTCTCACTGTGGGTAAGTGAGTTAGAGGTCAGGCCTCTCGTTGACAGGACATGGAAATACATGAGCAGTACAGTATGGTTGTACTATAACAATAAGATCACCCATGATAGTAAACGAGTGATTGATCTGTCAATAAAGTTTGAAATACAGTACCACTCTGCCTAGGAACACGGTGTGTATCATCTGATTATCCTTACTTTATTAATAGCATCTTGTAAGAGTGACTTTGGATTCAGGGTTTGACTTCAGCCATGAGGAGTCCCTCCAAATCAGGATTTTACTTTGACTCCTCATTGGATGGTAAGCAAGACTGTCCAGTTTGTCTGCAGCATCCCATCGTATGACTGGTCAGCGGGACTCATGTGGCATCTCTTTTTATTTTTCTCTCCATCTTCATCTCTGCTTGGGTTTAACGTTCATTCCATGACATCATACATGAGATGGATGGCTGTTGTTTCATGGGGCGTCTTCAGCTATGGGAGATGTATAAATGTGCTCTTTGCTTTGACAAAACACAGTGTTCCTGTTTACAATGGATGCTGTTTGAATTAGCTTGTTTCTATTGGCTTGTATGACATACATGAAAGTAAAATGATGGAATGCATTTGCATGGTTTTAATGTGCGTTTGATGAGCATGTTCTCTACAGGCTGCTGAGACTTGTCATGCCTTGTTTACATTCACACCACTACTCTTACAACGAATGACTCCTTGAAGACTGAAGCTTTCTTCTAAGACAAGACCTCTGTTTCCAGGGCAACAGAAGCAGATTGATCCAGAGGTGTTCCGTGTGTTCTACACCTTCTGTTTCCAGAGCAACAGAAGCAGATTGACCCAGAGGTGTTCTGTGTGTTCTACACCTTCTGTTTCCAAGGCAACAGAAGCAGATTGACCCAGAGGTGTTCCGTGTGTTCTACACCTTCTGTTTCCAAGGCAACAGAAGCAGATTGACCCAGAGGTGTTTTGTGTGTTCTACACCTTCTGTTTCCAAGGCAACAGAAGCAGATTGACCCAGAGGTGTTCCGTGTGTTCTACACCTTCTGTTTCCAAGGCAACAGAAGCAGATTGACCCAGAGGTGTTCCGTGTGTTCTACACCTTCTGTTTCCAAGGCAACAGAAGCAGATTGACCCAGAGGTGTTCCGTGTGTTCTACACCTTCTGTTTCCAAGGCAACAGAAGCAGATTGACCCAGAGGTGTTCCGTGTGTTCTACACCTTCTGTTTCCAAGGCAACAGAAGCAGATTGACCCAGAGGTGTTCCGTGTGTTCTACACCTTCTGTTTCCAAGGCAACAGAAGCAGATTGACCCAGAGGTGTTCCGTGTGTTCTACACCTTCCGTTTCCAGGGCAACAGAAGCAGATTGACCCAGAGGTGTTCCGTGTGTTCTACACCTTCTGGAAGGAGACGGAGGTGGAGGCCCAGGACGTTCACCTGCCAGCTGAGGTCATAGAGCACCTTGACAACAACGAGTGTGTCTACAAGCTGTCCTGCTCCATCAAAACCAACCAGGGAGTGGGTAAGATCGCCATGACACAGAAGAGGCTCTTCCTGCTCACTGACGGGAGGCCTGGGTTTATCGAGATCACCAAGTTCAGAGACATAAAGGTGGGGTTACTTTATGTTTAGGCAGTAGTAGTAGTACTGTTCAGGGATGAGTTTTCTAAAAACTTTGTAGTCCTAAAATAATCTTTGACAAGTATAGGCAATGGATGAAAGATGATCTTAGTGCTATGAAGCTTTTGGAAACTCACTCAGTAATGAATAATACTGAAGGGTACATTGGTATGACTACAGTGTATTGCCATCAATGTTTGGCTTTGTTCAAATGAAAATCTGCCATGATGACGATGACACGTCTGATATTCCTCTCCTCACATTTCAGTTGAATGCATTCAGTTGTCCAACTGACTAGGTATCCCCCTTTCCCTCTCGTCTCTGTCAGGAGGTGAAAATCTCCTTTGCTCCTTTCCTGCTGTTGAAGATCCCGTCTCTGAAGATCAAGTGCAGTCTGAGGAAGGAGGTGTTTGAGGCCAACCTGAAGTCTGCGTGTGACCTGTGGAATCTCATGGTCAGAGAGATGTGGGCTGGGAGGACGATGGCAGACGACCACAAGGTAGGATATACGCTGGATCTCAGACTGGTGCTGCGTTCAGTAGGGTATAATGTAACCAAGTTGAATTCATTCAACTAACCCCTTCAGCTTGAAATGCCCCAACCTGCACCATGGAATTGCTAGCTTTTCGGTGGCGCAGCAAAGATGTTAAGCAGTGCAGTGACTTCTGTTAAACACTTTGTGGAACGTGTGGGTAGAAATATTAGCATAGTCCATTTCACCCTCCTGAATGTGTTATGTCGTTATTCATAGTCTTGAAAAACATGTCACATTATTTTATTACCGTATTATGAAAAAAGTATAAGATCGGTTGGCACCTAAAGGGATATTACAGTACAGGCTTGTCCCACCCCTCTGGCCTGATGGTTTCCTCCAGGCTTCCTAAAGGGATATTACAGTACAGGCTTGTCCCACCCCTCTGGCCTGATGGTTTCCTCCAGGCTTCCTAAAGGGATATTACAGTACAGGCTTGTCCCACCCCTCTGGCCTGATGGTTTCCTCCAGGCTTCCTAAAGGGATTTTACAGTACAGGCTTGTCCCACCCCTCTGGCCTGATGGTTTCCTCCAGGCTTCCTAAAGGGATATTACAGTACAGGCTTGTCCCACCCCTCTGACCTGATGGTTTCCTCCAGGCTTCCTAAAGGGATATTACAGTACAGGCTTGTCCCACCCCTCTGGCCTGATGGTTTCCTCCAGGCTTCCTAAAGGGATATTACAGTACAGGCTTGTCCCACCCCTCTGGCCTGATGGTTTCCCCCAGGCTTCCTAAGGGGATATTACAGTACAGGCTTGTCCCACCCCTCTGGCCTGATGGTTTCCTCCAGGCTTCCTAAAGGGATATTACAGTACATGCTTGTCCCACCCCTCTGGCCTGATGGTTTCCTCCAGGCTTCCTAAAGGGATATTAATCTTACAGTACAGGCTTGTCCCACCCCTCTGGCCTGATGGTTTCCTCCAGGCTTCCTAAAGGGATATTAATATTACAGTACAGGCTTGTCCCACCCCTCTGACCTGATGGTTTCCTCCAGGCTTCCTAAAGGGATATTAATATTACAGTACAGGCTTGTCCCACCCCTCTGGCCTGATGGTTTCCTCCAGGCTTCCTAAAGGGATATTAATATTACAGTACAGGCTTGTCCCACCCCTCTGACCTGATGGTTTCCTCCAGGCTTCCTAAAGGGATATTAATATTACAGTACAGGCTTGTCCCACCCCTCTGGCCTGATGGTTTCCTCCAGGCTTCCTAAAGGGATATTAATATTACAGTACAGGCTTGTCCCACCCCTCTGGCCTGATGGTTTCCTCCAGGCTTCCTAAAGGGATATTAATATTACAGTACAGGATTGTCCCACCCCTCTAACCTGATGGTTTCCTCCAGGCTTCCTAAATGGATATTAATATTACAGTACAGGCTTGTCCCACCCCTCTGACCTGATGGTTTCCTCCAGGCTTCCTAAAGAGATATTAATACATTTTTTAATTTATTTAACCTTTATTTTTATTTCACCTTTATTTAACCAGGTAGGCTAGTTGAGGACAAGTTCTCATTTGCAACTGTGACCTGGCCAAGATAAAGTGTGACACAGACCACAACACAGAGTTACACATGGAGTAAACAATAAACAAGCCAATAACACAATAAACAAGTCAATGACACAGTCATTTAACTAGGCAAGTCAGTTAAGAACGAATTCTTATTTACAATGACGGCCAACCGGGGAACAGTGGGTTAACTGCCTTGTTCAAGGGCAGAATGACAGAGTTTTACCTTGTAAGCTCGGGGATTCGATTCAGCAACCTTTCGGTTACTGGCTCAATGCTCTAACCACTAGGCTACCTGCTGCCCCATGTTGCAGTACAGGCTTGTTCCACCCCTCTGCTCTGCTGGAAAACATTATGTTTTTTCCTAATGTGATCTCCCAAACTTAATGTGATCTCCCAAACTTAATGTTATCTCTCAAACGTAATGTTATCTCCCACACTGTTTAATTGGCTGTACTCATTGTACATTGTAATGTGTAGTAGGTTGTGTGTATATATACTTGTAAGACTATGTCTCTCTTATAGGATCCTCAATACAGGCAGTGTGTGTATAAGCTGTCATGTTCCCTTTAAGGATCCTCAGTACAGGCAGTGTGTGTATAAGCTGTCATGTTCCCTTTAAGGATCCTCAGTACATGCAGCAGGCTTTGACTAACGTCTTGCTCATGGATGCTGTGGTTGGGTGCCTTCAGAGCCAGAAGGCCGTATTTGCCGCTTCCAAACTGGCATACTTTGACAGAGTGAAGCGTGAAGGTATGCATTATGGTCCAGATACACTGTCGATTTTGTTTTTTTGCATATAAATCATCTGTAAGCTTTACCATTTGTGAGTTTAATGGTGGGGTTCCGGACACAGATCTAGCCTGGTCCTGGACTAAAACACAAACTCAATGGAGAACCATTGAACATGTATTTAGTCCAGGAGTTTCCAGGACTAAGGATCAAGTATACGACTAAATCAACAACATCGGATGTCCCTCTGAAGAACAATAGTGTGTGATATTCCTTGTGATTTTCTGTAATCAGGATAGTGATTCATATTCTGATATGTCATTTTCTGCTTTCTGTTTCGTTGTCTGTAAGCAGTTTCTATGATGGTTCCAAAGACAACATCGGAGACGTTGAAACACAAGATCAATCCATCACTAGACCTCCCAGCTCCACAGACTGTACACGTCTTACTCTACACACCAGGTGAGCGGATACAGACTGTACACGTCTTACTCTACACACCAGGTGAGGGGATACAGACTGTCCACGTCTTACTCTACACACCAGGTGAGGGGATACAGACTGTCCACGTCTTACTCTACACACCAGGTGAGGGGATACAGACTGTACACGTCTTACTCTACACACCAGGTGAGGGGATACAGACTGTACACGTCTTACTCTACACACCAGGTGAGGGGATACAGACTGTACACGTCTTACTCTACACACCAGGTGAGGGGATACAGACTGTACACGTCTTACTCTACACACCAGGTGAGGGGATACAGACTGTACACGTCTTACTCTACACACCAGGTGAGGGGATACAGACTGTACACGTCTTACTCTACACACCAGGTGAGGGGATACAGACTGTACACGTCTTACTCTACACACCAGGTGAGGGGATACAGACTGTACACGTCTTACTCTACACACCAGGTGAGGGGATACAGACTGTACACGTCTTACTCTACACACCAGGTGAGGGGATACAGACTGTCCACGTCTTACTCTACACACCAGGTGAGGGGATACAGACTGTACACGTCTTACTCTACACACCAGGTGAGGGGATACAGACTGTACACGTCTTACTCTACACACCAGGTGAGGGGATACAGACAGCTGAGTTTCTATTACTCTACACACCAGGTGAGGGGAAACAGACAGCTGAGTTTCTATTACTCTACACACCAGGTGAGGGAGTACAGACAGCTGAGTTTATATTACTCTACACACCAGGTGAGGGGAAACAGACACCTGAGTTTCTATCATAGTTTCAGTCTCTTATCTTCACTCTGATGTATCTGCCTGTAAGATAGAAGCTGTTTACATGCCAGTTAAGTGCATGTCCTAACATGTCCTGTAAGGTGCATGTCCTAACATGTCCTGTAAGGTGCATGTTCTAACATGTCCTGCAAGGTGCATGTCCTAACATGTCCTGCAAGGTGCATGTCCTTACAGAGGAGCTTTGAAGCCGTAATAGTTGGCTGCAAATACACAATAGTGGAAAGCACCCAGACAGGCCTAATTGTTTGTCTACTCTCAGCTGTTTATGTAGATGAGTACATGTGCCATGTATTGTCAAAGTTTGTGTCAAAGTTTGTGTCATTTCTTCACACTTGTCAGGTGTGGTAACTTATGAACTTGTTGTACTGTACAGTGTGAGTCAAAACTTAATATATCACTGACCGGCTCAACATTTTAATATATATATTTTTTTTTTACATTGGTTAAACGTAGAGGCTCAGAGCTACAAAATGGTATATCATACACTGCATTTTTGAGGGACAATGGGAAAGTAATTCTGCTTTGAAAGTTGATAAACTTGTCAACTCACTTTTGAGAAAAAGGACATTGAATGTTTTGGTACCTACTGGAGAACACTCCTTTGTCTACACCCATTCAGCATTATTTACACATTCTTAAGCCTTAGCCCCACCCATCTCTTTAAGGATTCACATGTGAGGTCATGTGATCAACACTGAGTACTGTAGTAAAGATTAATACTAACAGTGGTAGTAACCAACAATATGGAAACATTCCAGGTAAACAGAAAGTGTCCAGATAAAAATACTTAATAGATATTAGATGACTCTTACCCAGACACACTTGTCTAAATTGATGGGTCATGTGAAAGAAACACTATAACCCCCAGCCACATCATGTTGTGTAAAAAGTATTAGTGTCATACTTGAGTAAATGTAAAGATACCTTAATACAAAATGACAGAAGTAAAAGTCACCCAGTAAAATACTACTTTAGAAAAAGTCTAGAAGTATTTGGTTTTAAAAATACTTAAGTATCAAAAGTAAAAGTATAAATCATTTCAAATTCCTTATAGTAAACAAGACGGGCTAATTTTAATTGTTTTATTTTTATTGAAGGATAGCCAGGGGCACACTCCAACACTCCAAGACATAATTTACAAATGAAGCATTTGTGTTTAGTGAGTCCACCAGATCAGAGGCAGTAGGGATGACCAGGGATGTTCTCTTGATAAGTGCTTGAATTGGACCATTTTCCTGTCAAAATGTAACGAGTACTTTTGGGTGTCCAGGGAAAAATGTATGGAGTAAAAAGTACATTATTTTCTTTCTGTAGTGAAGTAAAAGTTGCCAAAAAAATAATAGTATGATCTCAAAGGCACTGAAAAACCCAACATATTCTATGTTGTAATGCAGAGCTACAGTATATACTGTATACATATAATCTATATGCCTGTGGGAGTATCCATTGACTGGCTGACCCATGGATTGTACATTTAAGTTTTAGTGTATTTGATATTGATGTAGACATTCGCAGCTAAAAGCTGAATTGCTGTGACTGACTACAGTCTCTCTCTCTCTCTCTCTCTCTCTCTCTCTCTGTTTATCCAGGCCAGTTGAGTTACTCGGAGGCAGACGGAGATGGGAACCCCAAGCTGTGGTGTGCCCTCAGTGGTGGGAGGGTGGTTGTGTTTGATGCAGCCAGCTGGTCCATGCAGCAGAACTGTGTTCAAGTGGGATCCTCCCAACTGGTATGATGTCTGCAAGCAGACACATACCATTTCCCCTGCGCTCTCCCTGGACTATCGCTTGAGCCTTCCTACTAGGCTCTGTTCCAATATCCACATTAGTGTAGCAGAACACTTAGAGAGAAGCATTGGATTTGGCCATGCATTCTAAGGGTTATATGCTAGTGTGGATATTGGAACATGTCCTTTGTTTCCGTGAAATTGCTTACAGATATCCTTTGAAAATAAATTGTTATATTGAATTAAGTACACAGTGCTCTCTTTCTCTCCCTCTCTAGCTCTCTGTTTCACTTGTTCTCCCTCTCATCTCTCTCTTTCTCTACCTCTCCAGCTCTCTTTCACTCGTTCTTTCTCTCTCTCTCCCCCCTCTAGTTCTGTTTCACTTGTTCTCTCTCTCCATCTCTCTCTTTCTCTACCTCTCTCTCTCCCCCCTCTAGTTCTGTTTCACTTGTTTTCTCTCTCTCCTCTCTTTCACTCTCTCTCACTCCTGTCTCTCTCTCTCTCTCTCTCTTCTGTTGATAGTGTTTCCTCCTTTCTGTGGTCTCATGAGGCATTCACATGACAGTGGATTAAACATGGATATGTATGTGTCCAAAATAGCACCCTATTCCCTATATAGTGCACTTCTTTTGACGAGAGTCCTATGGGCCTTGGTCGAAAGTAGTGCACTATATAGGGAATAGGTGCCATTCGGGACGCAATTTATGTGCTGAATACGTGGCTTTATTATGTGCACAGAACTGCATGCTGGGATTGGACCAGGATCAAGTATGGATTGGCTCTCAGGATTCCATCATTTACATAATTGACACTCGCAGCATGTCCTGCAATAAGCAGCTGACAGAGCACAGGCATGAGGTTATGGACTTTGCCCTGGAGGAGAGTGACAAGATGAGGTAAAATGTTACACATATAGTTCCGTATGTCTGTGTCCCACAGGGCACCCTATTCCCTATATACTGTAGGGCACTCTTTCATGCTACAGTCACTTCACCCTCACAAAGTGTTAACCCATGTGTGATGCTCAGGATTCTATGTTGAAGGAAGGATAATGTGTTAGAACTGCCTGTTCAAGTGACCAATGCACCTATTGCAGAAAGCAGTTCTAACTGTCCTCGCTCCAGTATCATTTTGCAAGGCTTAGAACATGGAATGTTCAGTGTTCTGATGTCTATTTTCAACCAGCAGATGGCAGCAGTGTACTTAAACTACACTTTACTTTGCCCTCTGAATCATCAGTAGTTAGACCACAATCAGGCTTCTACATGGGGCTTGTTTTAATCCAACGCTCCCTCTCCTCCCTCCCAGCCAGACATACTCCTGTAGTGCCGATGGAACAGTCATTCTGTGGGACCTCTCAACGCTAAAAGTGAAAAAGCAGTTTCAACTGGCCTGTGATTGGCTTATGTCCATTCAGCTCTTCAATGGAACACTGTGGTGCTGTAAGTCAACTCACTCAGTCATAGTTGTACTCTAACTCTATATCATTATTAGATTCTTTATATACTCCTATGTATTGTATACCCTGCCAATGATCAATTAACAAAGTGTGTCAACTGACCACAAGATAACATGCTAACAACAGCAAGCATCTGGACAGAAACTGTTGTTTGTTTTGTTCCCATCTGTTGTAATGTTGACTAGGTGCCAGAGACGGCATCGTTGAGCTGAGGAAGGACGGAACCCCACATCGTAAGATGACACTTCCTGAGGATCTACGGAGCATGCCCACTGAGTTCAGCAGCCTCATCCTCTTCGTAGAGGTAGTAGGCCCATGTTCCCTTCACCTTGGAGATGTCACTGAACCAAGATCTTTATCTCATGCTAGGCCTTCACCTTGGAGATTTCACTGAACCAAGATCTTTATCTCATGCTAGGCCTTCACCTTGGAGATTTCACTGAACCAAGATCTTTATCTCATGCTAGGCCTTCACCTTGGAGATTTCACTGAACCAAGATCTTTATCTCATGCTAGGCCTTCACCATGGTCTCCAAGTGGCCTCAATAATCAAGCCAGACACTATGTATTTTTGCAGCCTTCCAACAGTCAGTTTGCTTGTCATTGGTTGATGGCTAAACCAGTCCACTGTGTGTTTCTTTCAGAGGGGGCAGTTGTGGACGAGCTGTTCTGATTCTGACGAGCTCTGTCTCTGGCACTGTAAAGACCTGACCAAGCCTTTCCTGAGGGTGCAGCTGCAGAACTGTACAGGGGTCAACTGTATGATCAAGGTTAAGAATCAGGTGAGAAAATGATGGTCTCAGTTGGATGTTCCCACCTGCTGTTCTTTGCATGTTTTGCTGGTAACACTTTATTGGAAGGGTACCAACATAATAACCTCTTTAACACTTTACTATTAACACATACAAAACACATTCATAAGATTCTGTCAACAACACTCTTTCTCAGCTGTTGACATTTCTACAAAAGCTTGTAAAGTAGCAGTTAAAATAGTACAGTACTTAGAAATGATACCATACATTCCACCCTCCCATCATTGTGTTATCTTCTTTCTCATAGTAACGATCAGAGTGTCCAGAGCGAACGCTGATTTCTATTTCGATAGTAAATGTCACAGTACAACTGCAAATCCTCAACAAGCTTCTCTTCATTGTTTGTCTCCTCCCCCTCCCTCGTCCAGATCTGGGTTGGCTGCAGCGGGCCGAGCCCTGACCAATGCAGGGTGAGTGGGAAGATCTACATAGTGGACACAGAGAGCCACAGTGTAGAGAAAGAGCTGATGGCCCACACAGACAGTGTCCAGGCACTGTGCTCTGCAGAGGGCCGCTATGTACTCAGCGGCTCCGCCTGCCAGGATGGCAAAATCGCCATTTGGAAGGTTGAGTAGAGGACGAGTAGCCTGGTCCAGTATCTGTTTGTGTGGTTTTGCCAACTCTTAAGTGAATCAAATGTTTGGCACAACAATGACCGGAGTTTCCTAAACAGCAGAAATAGATGTGGGACCAGGTTCGAGGAAGAGCCCTACAGACCCTGAGGAGTCCTACAGGTCTGAAGAGGCTATAAACGCCTCAAACTCAACTCTGGACCTGGAAGCCAGTTCCACTGCTTTGTTTCATTGTTCCCCTTTAATCAGGGACTGATTTAGACCAGGGACACCAGGTGGTTATAATGAATTAGCAGGTAGAACAGAAAAGCAGCAGCTCCACCACGCTGCTCCACCTTGTGGTCTGCCCCCCAACCCCACCACTCCACCTTGTGGTCTGCCCCCCAACCCCACCACTCCACCTTGTGGTCTGCCCCCCAACCCCACCACGCTGCTCCACCTTGTGGTCTACCTCCCAACCCCACCACGCTGCTCCACCTTGTGGTCTGCCTCCCAACCCCACCACTCCACCTTGTGGTCTGCCCCCCAACCCCACCACGCTGCTCCACCTTGTGGTCTACCTCCCAACCCCACCACGCTGCTCCACCTTGTGGTCTGCCCCCCAACCCCACCACGCTGCTCCACCTTGTGGTCTGCCCCCCAACCCCACCACGCTGCTCCACCTTGTGGTCTGCCCCCCCCCACCCCCACCATGCTGCTCCACCTTGTGTTCTGCCTCCCAACCCCACCACGCTGCTCCACCTTGTGGTCTGCCCCCCAACCCCACCACGCTGCTCCACCTTGTGGTCTGCCCCCCAACCCCACCACGCTGCTCCACCTTGTGGTCTGTCTCCCAACCCCACCAAGCTGCTCCACCTTGTGGTCTGCCCCCCAACCCCACCACGCTGCTCCACCACGCTGCTCCACCTTGTGGTCTGCCCCCCAACCCCACCACGCTGCTCCACCTTGTGGTCTGCCTCCCAACCCCACCACGCTGCTCCACCTTGTGGTCTGCCCCCCAACCCCACCACGCTGCTTCACCTTGTGGTCTGCCTCCCAACCCCACCACGCTGCTCCACCTTGTGGTCTGCCTCCCAACCCCACTATGCTGCTCCACCTTGTGGTCTGCCTCCCAACCCCACCACGCTGCTCCACCTTGTGGTCTGCCTCCCAACCCCACTATGCTGCTCCACCTTGTGGTCTGCCTCCCAACCCCACCACGCTGCTCCACCTTGTGGTCTGCCCCCCAACCCCACCACGCTGCTCCACCTTGTGGTCTGCCCCCCAACCCCACCATGCTGCTCCACCTTGTGGTCTGCCTCCCAACCCCACCATGCTGCTCCACCTTGTGGTCTGCCTCCCAACCCCACTATGCTGCTCCACCTTGTGGTCTGCCTCCCAACCCCACCACGCTGCTCCACCTTGTGTTCTGCCTCCCAACCCCACCACGCTGCTCCACCTTGTGGTCTGCCCCCCAACCCCACCGTACTCAGCAGCACCACCTTGTTCAAAAATCCTGGTGAGGACCCTGCTATTCCCTAAATAGTACACTACTTTTGACCAGGGCCCTATAGAGAATAGTGTGCCATTAGGGACGTGGACAATATACAGTGGACAGTGAGGCTCAGGGAATGACATGATCATGAAGAACCCTGTCATCCTCTGTTCTCTTTAAGTTGGGGTCTGCCTTTATATACTGGATGATGATGATGATGATGATGTAATAGCGTTTCTCTGACTGTTTCACAACGTTTTGATTTATTTCACTAACAATATTCTGGATACACTAAATGTCTTCTTTCAGATTCATATTTCTGCCTCACCCATGTCTTAGCTGTCACATACAATAAAAAAAATGATTGTACAGTTATTTATTTTTTATTCCTATGCTCATTCATGCAAGTCAGCCTTTCATGTCATAAGGTGAATGCACCAATTTGTAAGTCGCTCTGGATAAGAGCGTCTGCTAAATGACTTAAATGTAAATGTAAATGTCATGTACAGAGAAGGCTGAAATAGGTCTTGAATACAAACCATTGTCATCTAAAATCATCTGCTGAACAGTTAGCTTGTGCTTCACCCCATCCTATGGGCATTGAGGGTTAGTTTTTCAGTGAATAAGTCTTAGTTAGCCCTTCAGAGCGAGGTTGCTTTGGGTGTGAACAGTGAACAGATCAGTGATTTTGTATCTTACTATGGCAGGCATTGCGATCCTCATCTTCCCGTCAACGTTGTGGGCAGGGATTCAGTGGTCTGGCCGAGGGTGGTGGAAGGCTGCTATAATGGGCTCTTGAGTGGTGCAGTGGTCTAAGGCACTAATTTCAGTGCTAGAGGTGTCACTACAGACACCCTGGTTCGATTCCAGGCTGTATCACAACCGGCCTTGATTCAGAGTCCCGTAAGGCGGCGCACAATGGCCCAGTATCGTCCGGGTTTGACAGGTATAGGCCATCGTTGAAAATATTTTTTTCTTAACTGACTTGCCTAGTTTAAATAAAGGTTACATAAAAAAAAAAAATATATATATATATATATAACAATTATGCACCCTGGGGTTACATCCCAAATGGCACCCTATTCCCTATAAAGTGCACTACTTTTGATCAGGGCCTGTAAGGCTATGGGCAAAATTACTGCACTATTTAGGGAATAGGGTGCCATTTAGTATGCCAACTGGGTCTCTGCTATGGGCCTGGCTTGCTGTGTGTTGTAGTATTATGCAGGGGGCTAATGAAAGGAATGTTTTGGGATGTGTTTGTTGGACAATGGAAACACAGAGTTCTCTTGCTGTGTCTGTGGGTGGTTGTGAATGACATGTAAATGTGAGTCTATTTAACCACAGAGAACTCAGTTGTCAATGCATTTTTTTGCATTGCAAAATAATATTATTTCTAATGAATTTAGCTATTTGTAATATCAATGTTGACATTTTATGAAACATGAGGAGTGTATTAGTCACTTTAGATAAGAAAATAAGTTTTTGTGAAGTACTGACATTCTCATTGATGTAATTGTCATGTGAAAAGCTATTTACAAGTATAACAAGTTATGAATTTGCGTTTTGCCAGCTGAGATGGTCAGTGAGTCCACTGAACTCTCCGGCCGTTTCTACTGGGTATGGTCACTACATGGTCACTACACGTCAGCCATATTGGAACTATTAGGATGCGGTGCTGCTGTGTCAGTGGTTACCGAGAGTAGGGCGCTAGAGCACGGTGTTGTGGAGAAACCGAAACGGAGAGGGAACCACACACAGCTATACGGTTAATTCGGGATTGTAACACATATTTGCAGGATAGGAGACCGGTTAACGGAAATAGTTGAGGTGGATCTTCGATAGTAAAGATATACGTGAGTATAACGTGGCCTTATACATTTTTGAATGATGTGGAGGATATTAAATAACTTTAACATTAGCCAGTTAGCATAGTAAGACCACAGTCATTGACAATGGGTTGCAGTGAGAGTCGGAGCTTTCAGTTAGCCTACTCCAATTTGCGTTTTTGGTGGAGAAAATACGGTTTCATTTGATGGCGAAAAGGGGACTATGCATGAATATGCATGTTTCTGCAAACAGTGGTGCAGTGTCCGAATCTCTCACGCCTAGGTGCAAGGTTCAGCGAACACAGAATGTCTTACTCAAATAGTGTGCAGCGAGTGGCTACATTTCGAGTGGCATCATTAGGGAAATTATACAATGTTGCTAGTTTAAAACAAAACAATTATTACAATATTGTTACAAATTATAACAACTCTCATGGTTGTTTGGTGAGCTCGCTACAGTGTATGTCATTGCATGATATAGTTCTGTAGCCGGCTCAGCCCCAGCCATTCTGCATGCCGTTGTTTAAATGACCTGAGTAAGGTATAACGCTACTTATAGGGGAAGATTAGCAGAGACCTTGTATTTGACACGCTGATGTAATTACACAAGTCGAAGATAGACTGTTCCTTATTCCACGTGTCTAATAACAAAAAACTGCTAAACTCCATAGGCAATTACAAGGCAACAACTATATTACGATGTAACAAAACATGTATAATAACCATAATTGTGTTAAGAGGTTCACAGATATTGAGCTTTCTTCAGTTACTGCTACAGTGCAAACAGGAGAGACTGCTCATAAACTGTAACGATTCTTGTTTTTTTTACAATGGGTTGCATTGATTTGTTGACTCTGCGTATGTTTGCAGGCAAGCAGCATTATTTTATCTGCATGCCTGAATCATCTATTGTTTTGTTTGTTTCCACGATCAGTATCATTTGTTGCCGCCATGCCTGCTGCTGTAACAAGTTAAAGCTAGTGTGTAAAGGGAGGAGTTTGGAAGCCAGTAGGAGGAGGGGCCAGGTGTGTTGGTAAGAGGGTGTCAGGTTATCAGCTCCGTAGCACTGACAGAAGTGATTTGCACCAGTTGGAAATACTCTTACATGTAAATAGCCTACAAATATGCAGTTCTGGAATATCCTGGGCTGCGGAAATGGAGGTACGTGTGCAATATTTATATCCATAATACAACTGACAGTTTTTGAGAAGTAGTGGTAGGCTTGTTTGGCTGAGAACTGAACGTGTGTCTGTCTCAGGAAGAGCGAGTCAGTGTGCCTGAGATAAGGGCAGGAAGTTTCTCATGTCATGGCCGTGCATGCAGTTGCATGTGAAACGTCACAGACAGGTAAACGTTGTTTGTTGCATGAACATCATGTTAGTAGTGACATCAGGAATTCTTTTGTAGAGGATTCATACAGGGGTATAGAGAGCAGGAGAACCGTACAGAACGTTGTACTGAGTGTTCAACCCTCAGAAGAACCCATAGCCTACCTTGTTTGTCAATGTTACCTGATAAATTCCAGGACACCGAGGTGTACCTCAGAGAATGTGCTGCTTCAGGGCTAGTCTTCTGATATGAGTCATCTCGTCACATCTAATGGCTTGTAATAACCAGAAATATCAGCAGTTATAATGTGGGTATGACAATAGATGTCTATGCTTCTGCCCATGATGATACGGGTACACACAGTGCAATATGTGCCATACACTAACTAACCCTATAGATGTGGTCCTGGTGGAGTAGGCAAATCACCATGTGAATGAAACCACACAGTCAAAGACCTGGGTTTCTTTCACCTCCATGTCCTGACAACAATAGTCAAATCAACTGTAGTCAAATCAGTAGTCAAATCAATGAAGGCAAATCAGTAGTCAAATCAGTAGTCAAATCAATGAAGGCAAATCAGTAGTCAAATCAATGAAGGCAAATCAGTAGTCAAATCAATGAAGGCAGAGATTGTCGACAAATGTAAGCCGAGATTTTGTTGTGTAGAAAATGTACCTTTTGATGTCGACACAGCCCCTCCAGAGGGCGATCCAGCTGTTATGTATTGCGTCACAATGTTTTGAACAAATTCCAGTCTCAGGCATAGACAAGCCTTCCGTTCAATTAGATTTGAGATGATCACTGCCATTGTATGTAATTACAGATCCAGATTGATAATATGTAGATGAAGGATCAGGCTAACCTTGCAGTCTCAGTTTGCCTCAGGAACCTCAGGTCTTCAAATGCTCAACTTATCTATGTGCATTCATCGATGGAATGTGCATTAACCTGACTTGTCATGTTATTGTGTAAAAACCCAAATTTACACTTTTGCCACATTTGCCATATGTTTGTATTTATTTCTCTGTCTCACTGTATTGTGAAGATAGGCCCTCCGTGGGGAAAAGAGGCCTACTGAGCTTGATAAACATGAACATGCATACCTTTTAAATTTGATTATTGAACCTTTATTTAACTAGGCAAGTCAGTTAACACCAAATTCTAATTCACAATGACGGCCTACCCCTGCCAAACCCTAACTTGGGACAACACTGGGCCAATTGTGCACCGCCCTATGGGACTCCCAATCACGGCCGGATGTGATACAGCCTGGAATCAAACCAGGGTCTGTAGTGACACCTCTCGCTCTAAAATGCAGTGCCGTAGACCGCTGCACCACTCGGGATACCTACTGTACTCTACCTGACTTTCCAGAAGGCTTTTTAAACAGCACGTATCAGGCAGAACCCAGATCAATGACAGGCACTAATCACTATGGATCCCTTTTCAATATTAACCTTGGCAGGGTACTCTGAGCAAAGGCTAGCGCTATCGAATACCTTGCTATCGAATACCTTGTCAAATGTTGTTGTTTTAACATAGGTTTGGAGATCTTCTGTGTAAATCAGCCAGCAGCGATTCAATGCCGAGTGGATGGGGAGTTGATTTGTGTCTTCTGGGGGGAAAGAAATGCCTGGAAAGCCCATCAACAGTGATTTCTTCAAAACAGTTATGTAGAAGTGAATGTTGTATTGAGACAACAAGGATGTCAAGTGTAAAACAATACAAGCAAGGCAAGATCTGGAAGCAAAACCTTTTTATACTCTGGCAGTTAGTCTTTACTAAGAATATAGAACCATCTGTCAATAGTGTTCTTCTCAAGAAGAAGGCTGGTCCGTAGTTAAAGAACTACAGGGAATGGCCTTAGACTTATTAGTCCAATGGGAAAGTGCTTGTGGGAATGACTTTCACTAAACTGCAGTCTTAGACAAAAGGGTTCCAAAAGGGATCTTTGGCTGTTCCATGTAGAGGCCTCTGTTGAAAGGGTTCTACCTGGAACCAAAAAGGGTTCTTCAAATGGTTATCCTACGGCGACATCCGAAGAACCCTTTTAGGTTCTAGATAGCACCTTTTTTTCTAAGAGTGTGTATTGCAAATAGAGGTACTCAAATAGGCTCTATCCCTCAATGATTTATGGTGCAGCTCTCACAAGTCTACAACACACCTTAGGCTTGAATAGTGAACATCTCTCTCTCTCTCTCGTTGTGAGTTGGTCTTTTGTTTGAGATGGTCTCTCGAAACAGCTTTCAAAAATGAGATGATACCAATGGGTTAACCGAAGTCTGGAGCTTTTACACAATTTGACAAATGAGGAAGCTCTGGCCTCCCAGGAATTCAGCGCTGAGACCACAGCATACTGTCACACCCAGCTCTTATCAAGTCACTACTGGGATGTGAAGACCAAATGACCCAACTCAATTCCTCTGAGCCCACACCTTTTGTTACAATGCTTTCTTACTCCTTTTAGTGTGTGTTGCATACCGCCACCAAGTTATTTTTGTTGAACAGCAGCACACACCCACTGGGCACAGATTTGGTTGAGTTGTCAACTAACGTGTGAAATCAACAGAAAATGTCCCCATCCCATTGGATTCATTGGTTCAAAGTTGGGTGAAAAAAGAATAAATTGCCTTATGTTGATGACTTCAAATTCAATCAGTTTTCCACATTGATTCAACATCACCTTGAATTACTGGGTTGGAATGACGTGGAAACAATGTTGATTCAACCAGTTTTTGCCCAGCGGTCCATGATCTCTGTGGGAACTAGAACTAGCTACCATAATCCATGACAGAAAAACATACAGTATTGCGATTGGGCCTGCATTGCAGATGGCTTGTTATAGCAAACACATCCTAAACTGATATGTTGCCAGAGACAAATTTGATTATGCGATGAGCA
Source organism: Salvelinus fontinalis (assembly GCF_029448725.1). Lineage (NCBI taxonomy): Eukaryota > Metazoa > Chordata > Actinopteri > Salmoniformes > Salmonidae > Salvelinus > Salvelinus fontinalis. The sequence goes on along the minus strand of NC_074702.1, from coordinate 35,911,268 downwards.
ACATAAATTATGTAAATTGCAAGAACACTGACTCAATGGCATTTTTTTATTTTCTCATAGAAAAATAACCTGAGGTTGAACTGATCATCAAGGTGGCTGCTGTCATCTCTCTCCTTGAATTTGTTATTTTTAATTTCCTGTTAATTTATAGAATGCAAACAACTAGTGTGTGTTATTCAGTGAGACTAAAATATTTCTAAAACTGGTAGATAGAAATGTATTGAATATAACTAACATGATTGCCAATTCTACCTGACTGATAATCATGTCTGTTCTAAGCTATACATTTCTATGTGACCATTCTGTTCAGAGGATGCTGAAGTGATGTTCTGCTTGATAGGATCTAGATTAGAGGTCGACCGATTATTATTTTTCAACGCCAATACCGATTATTGGCGGACCCAAAAAAAGCCGGTACCGATTAATCGACCGATTAAAAAAAATAAAATAATAATAATACAAAATAAAATAAAAATAATAATAATAATTTGTATTTATTTGTAATGACAATTACAACAATACTGAATGAACACTTATTTTAACTTAATATAATACATCAATAAAATCAATTTAGCCTCAAATAAATAGTGAAACATGTTCAATTTGGTTTAAATAATGCAAAAACAGTGTTGGAGAAGAAAGTGAAAGTGCAATATGTGCCATGTAAAAAAGCTAACGTTTAAGTTCCTTGCTCAGAACATGAGAACATATGAAAGCTGGTGGTTCCTTTTAACATGAGTCTTCAATATTCCCAGGTAAGAAGTTTTAGGTTGTAGTTATTATAGGAATTATAGGACTATTTCTCTCTATACCATTTGTATTTCATATACCTTTGACTATTGGATGTTCTTATAGGCACTTTAGTATTGCCAGTGTAACAGTATAGCTTCCGTCCCTCTCCTACCTGGGCTCGAACCAGGAACACATCGACAACAGCCACCCTCGAAGCATCGTTACCCATCGCTCCACAAAAGCCGCGGCCCTTGCAGAGCAAGGGGAACAACTACTCCAAGTCTCAGAGCGAGTGATCTCACCGATTGAAACGCTATTAGCGCGCACCCCGCTAACTAGCTAGCCATTTCACATCGGTTACACCAGCCTAATCTCGGGAGTTGATAGGCTTGAAGTCATAAACAGCTCAATGCTTGAAGCATTGCGAATAGCTGCTGGCAAAACGCACGAAAGTGCTGTTTGATTGAATGCGTACGAGCCTGCTGCTGCCTACCATCGCTCAGTCAGACTGCTCTATCAAATATCAAATCATAGACTTAATTATAACATAGTAACACACAGAAATACGAGCCTTTGGTCATTAATATGGTCGAATCCAGAAACTATCATTTCGAAAACAAAACGTTTATTCTTTCAGTGAAATACGGAACCGTTCCGTATTTTATCTAACGGGTGGCATCCATAAGTCTAAATATTCCTGTTACATTGCACAACCTTCAATGTTATGTCATAATTACGTAAAATTCTGGCAAATTAGTTTGCAACGAGCCAGGCAGCCCAAACTGCAATGAACGCAAGAGAAGTGACACAATTTCACCTGGTTAATATTGCCTGCTAACCTGGATTTCTTTTAGCTAAATATGCAGGTTTAAAAAATATATACTTCCGTGTATTGATTTTAAGAAAGGCATTGATGTTTATGGTTAGGTACATTCGTGCAACGATTGTTTTTTTTCTCGCAAATGCGCTTTTGTTAAATCATCCCCCGTTTGGCGAAGTTGGCTGTCTCTGTTAGGAAGAACCAGTCTTCACACAGTTCGCAACGAGCCAGGCGGCCCAAACGGCTGCATATACCCAGATTCTGTTGCAAGAGAAGTGACACAATTTCCCTAGTGAAAAGAAATTCATGTTAGCAGGCAATATTAACTAAATATGCAGGTTTAAAAATATATACTTGTGTATTGATTTTAAGAAAGGCATTGATGTTTATGGTTAGATACATGTTGGAGCAACGACAGTCCTTTTTCGCGAATGCGCATCGCAACGATTATATGCAACGCAGGACACGCTAGATAAACTTGTAATATCATCAACCATGTGTAGTTAACTAATGATTATGATTGATTGATTGATTGTTTTTATAAGATAAGTTGCTAGCTAGCATTAAACTTACCTTGGCTTCTTACTGCATTCGCGTAACAGGCAGGCTCCTCGTGGAGTGCAAAATAAGGCAGGTGGTTAGAGCGTTGGACTAGTTAACCGTAAGGTTGCAAGATTGAATCCCCGAGCTGATAAGGTAAAAATCTGTCTTTCTGCCCCTGAACAAGGCAGTTAACCCACTGTTCTTAGGCCATCATTGAAAATAAGAATGTGTTCTTAACTGACTTGCCTAGTTAAATAAAGGTGTAAATTTTATTTTTTTGTTGCCAAATTGGTGTCCAAAAATACCGATTTCCGAATGTTATGAAAACTTGAAATCGGCCCTAATTAATCGGCCATTTCTATTAATCGGTCGACCTCTAATCTAGATCTGTAGTCATGACCATTCTGTTCAGGGAATGCTGAAGTGATGTTCTGCTTGACAGGATCTAGATCTCTTACTGTAGTCATGTCTGACAGTCTGAGGCTGGAGGAGATTGAGTGTTTTTTTCACATCACTGTAGTTTATACAGCTAATCTTCAAGGCCCAGTTCAAAAAATAAATATCTATCTGGATTTCGCCTATCGGATAGGATTAAATGCATAGAAATGTAATGAATAGAGTGGATGAATCTATTAATTGAGTCCTATCCGATAGCCGACATACAGATAGATCACTTTTTAAAAAACTGGTCCCAGGGCAATAGGATTACTCTGCTAGAGCAGCTGTTAAATGATTACCACTCTAGAACGGTTTACCTTGTTTTCATTTACATTAGATTGAGTTGTGAACTAACGTGAAATCAACGTGAAATCAACCAAAAAGGTCCCCCTGTCGTTGGACTTAACAGTTAGGTAAATAAAAGACTAAATTCCCTTACGTTGATGACTTTTTGCAAATCCATTCAGTTTTCCACGTTGATTCAACATCATCAAATTTAAGTTTTTCATTGAAATGACGTGGAAACAACGTTGATTCAACCAGTTTTTGCCCAGTTGTCAGGTTTTTTGTGTTGGCTAGGGATGTTTCATATACTGTGCAATGTAGCCTGATTGTGTTGAGACCTAGGGAGTGTTACTGTTAGTGCTCTCTTGTCAGTAATACCATTTGAATAGTACAGGCTAGGGGAATTGGGAATTCAGCAGTACTGTACAGTTTGAGTCAGATTGTGATTGGTGACCATCTCCTCCCCTGTGCCTCTCCTTGGCAGGATCAGGGTTGTCGAGGTGAGTAAATGAATGGTGTGACAGAACCCTAGCATTGTGCTGAGTCAGACGTAGGCCATGTAAAGTCCTATAGGCCTATCCACATACACACAGCCACACATACAGTAATCCGTTTTGCAAGCTGCTGTCTCAGTAAGTCCAGTACACATCACCACTAAACAATCAACCAGATCAATCAAACAACTAGGTCTGCTCCAGTATGTCAATCCAGTCTGCTCTAGGGGACTCAGGAGGAGTGTTGTAGTCAGTCAGCCAGGTCTGCTCCAGTATGTCAATCCAGTCTGCTCTAGGGGACTCAGGAGGAGTGTTGTAGTCAGTCAGCCAGGTCTGCTGCAGTATGTCAATCCAGTCTGCTCTAGGGGAATCAGGAAGAGTGTTGTAGCCAGTCAGCCAGGTCTGCTGCAGTATGTCAATCCAGTCTGCTCTAGGGGACTCAGGAGGAGTGTTGTAGTCAGTCAGCCAGGTCTGCTGCAGTATGTCAATCCAGTCTGCTCTAGGGGAATCAGGAAGAGTGTTGTGGTCAGTCAGCCAGGTCTGCTGCAGTATGTCAATCCAGTCTGCTCTAGGGGAATCAGGAAGAGTGTTGTAGTCAGTCAGGTCTGCTCCAGTATGTCAATCCAGTCTGCTCTAGTGGAATCAGGAGGAGTGTTGTAGTCAGTCAGCCAGGTCTGCTGCAGTATGTCAATCCAGTCTGCTCTAGGGGACTCAGGAGGAGTGTTGTAGTCAGTCAGCCAGGTCTGCTGCAGTATGTCAATCCAGTCTGCTCTAGTGGAATCAGGAGGAGTGTTGTAGCCAGTCAGCCAGGTCTGCTGCAGTATGTCAATCCAGTCTGCTCTAGTGGAATCAGGAGGAGTGTTGTAGTCAGTCAGCCAGGTCTGCTCCAGTATGTCAATCCAGTCTGCTCTAGTGGAATCAGGAGGAGTGTTGTAGTCAGTCAGCCAGGTCTGCTGCAGTATGTCAATCCAGTCTGCTCTAGTGGAATCAGGAGGAGTGTTGTAGTCAGTCAGCCAGGTCTGCTCCAGTATGTCAATCCAGTCTGCTCTAGTGGAATCAGGAGGAGTGTTGTAGCCAGTCAGCCAGGTCTGCTCCAGTATGTCAATCCAGTCTGCTCTAGGGGAATCAGGAAGAGTGTTGTGGTCAGTCAGCCAGGTCTGCTGCAGTATGTCAATCCAGTCTGCTCTAGGGGAATCAGGAAGAGTGTTGTAGTCAGTAATGACAGTTGACTCCCTCCGTTTTAAAAGGCTGTGTTTGTCTTACACACACACACACACTAGGGTGCTGTGTTTGGAGTCTGACCCGTTCGTTCCCTCCTCTCTACACCATTCACTTTAACACCATCCTGCAGGAAGCTTGAGGGGTGATGAGAGAGAAAAAGGTCCAGTTCCCAAGACCACAAATGCAAATTCCATCTAGACACCGTTGCCCTATAGCAGTGGTTCCCAAACTTTTTATAGTCCCGTACCCCTTCAAACATTCAACCTCCAGCTGCGTACCCCCTCTAGCACCAGGGTCAGCGCACTCTCAAATGTTGTTTTTTGCCATCATTGTAAGCCTGTCACACACACACTATACGATGCATTCATTAAACATAAGAATGAGTGTGAGTTTTTGTCACAACCCGGCTCGTGGGAAGTGACAAAGAGCTCTTATAAGACCAGGGCACAAATAATAATATAATAATAATAATAATAATCATCATCAATCATTTTGCTCTTTATTTAACCATCTTACATATAAAACCTTATTTGTTCATCGAAAATAGTGAATAACTCACCACAGGTTAATGAGAAGGGTGGGCTTGAAAGGATGCACATACCTCTGCAATGTTGGGATGTATTGGAGAGAGCCTCAGTCTTAAATCATTTCCCACCCACATTCTGTGCCATTATTTAGTTTTCATGCTGAGGGCCGAGAATCCACTCTCACATAGGTACGTGGTTGCAAAGGGCATCAGTGTCTTAAAAGCACGATTTGCCAAGGCAGGATACTCTGAGCGCACCACAATCCAGGAATCTGTCAGTGGCTTTTGATTAAATTCAATTTTCACAGAACCGCTTGTTACAATTTTTATGAGGCTCTCTTGTTCAGATATGGTAAATGGACTGGAGGCTGGGCATGAAAAGGTTAACGAATCCAGTTTTTTTATTGTCATCCGTTTCAGGAAAGTATCTGCGTAATTGCACACCCAACTCACTCAGGTGCTTCGCTATATCACATTTGACATTGTCCGTAAGCTTGAGTTCATTTGCATAGAAGAAATCATACAATGATGGAAAGACGTGTGTTGTCCTCTGCAGACAGAGAAGAGCTCCAACTTCTTAATCATAGCCTCAATGTTGTCCCGCACATTGAATATAGTTGCGGAGTGTCCCTGTAATTCTAGATTCAGATCATTCAGACAAGAAAAACATCACCCAGATAGGCCAGTTGTGTGAGAAACTCATCATGCAAGCGGTCAGTCAAGTGAAAATTATAGTCAGTAAAGAAAACTTTAAGCTCGTCTCTCAATTTAAAAAACGTGACCAATACTTTGCCCCTTCATAACCAGCTCACTTTTGTATGTTGTAAAAGCGTTACATGGTCACTGCCCATATCATTGCAAAGTGCAGAAAATAATTTCAGGGGCCTTTCTTTAACAAAGTTAACAATTTTCACTGTAGTGTCCAAAAACGTCTTTCAAGCTGTCAGGCATTCCCTTGGCAGCAAGAGCCTCTCGGTGGATGCTGCAGTGCACCCAAGTGGCGTCGGGAGCAAATGCTTGCACGTGCGTTACCACTCCACTATGTCTCCCTGTCATGGCAGTGATACCAGGTTACTCAGGCGAGGAAAAAACCTCACCCAAATGTATAGCCCCATTGGAAAATATAAATGTACTGTTTGAAAATGTGAAGAAAGAAAAATAATAGAATGTGAATAAAAAATAAATAAATGTGAATCACATTTTTATTTGGCGGACCCGCGACGGCATTGCGAGGACCCCTGGGGTTTGGGAATACCTGCCCTAGGGCACACACACAACTATACATCCCTCGGCCTGAACATCAGCACCACAGGGAACTTCCACACAACTATACATCCCTCGGCCTGAACATCAGCGCCACAGGGAACTTCCACACAACTATACATCCCTCGGCCTGAACATCAGCACCACAGGGAACTTCCACACAACTATACATCCCTCTGCCTGAACATCAGCACCACAGGGAACTTCCACACAACTGTACATCCCTCGGCCTGAACATCAGCGCCACAGGGAACTTCCACAAAGCTGTGAACGATCTGAGAGACAAGGCAAGAAGGGCCTTCTATGCCATCAAAAGGAACATAACATTCGACATACCAATTAGGATCTGTATAAAAATACTAGAATCAGTTATAGAACCCATTGCCCTTTATGGTTGTGAGGTCTGGGGTCCGCTCCTCAACCAAGAATTTACAAAATGGGACAAACACCAAATTGAGACTCTGCATATAGAATTCTGCAAAAATATCTGTGTACAACGTAAAACACTAAATAACGCATGCAAAGCAGAATTAGGCCGATACCCGCTAATTATCAAAATCCAGAAAGGAGCCATTAAATTCTACAACCACCTAAAATAACCTCTCTTGGTTTTGGAGAGATTTTCATCATTGTTTTCATCAAGAGTTTTGTCCTTGTAGACTCGCATTTTGAATTTCTGTCTTTTCTTTTTAGCATTGCTGTCAAAATCTGTTCTGGTGGCCACAGATTGGTTTAACTCTGCATAACTGGCTATAGACCATTCTGGAGGGGAAGAGGATGCATACTGTCCGCACATAGCAAGGTATCTGTGGGCTTTGTGTGTAATGCATCATTCTCTTTGATGATCCATAAGTCCAGGTAGTGTATTTCTCTCTCATCAGTCTGCATGGTGAATTTGAGGTATTCAGAGCTCTCATTTAGTAAAGTTTGGAATTCATTTTGTTCCTGCTGACTTCCTTCCCAGAGCACAAAGACATAATCTATGTATCTCTTTCATAGGAGGATTTTAGAAAGTAGGGGGTGTGTCTCTGTTTTGTAAAGGTGTGCTTCCTCAAATTGTCCCACATACAGGTTTGCATAGTTGGGGGGAAAAGGGGCAGCCCATGGCTACACCACGAATTTGTCTGACTCAAAGACAAAGTAGTTATTGGATTATCCAGGTCATGGATTATCCAGGTCAGTAAATTGTAAAATGCAATTATTGGATGGAACACGGGTAGAGTCTGTCTGCTTGAGGAAATGTTGCAGTGCCTGCAAGCCTCCAGTGTGTGGGATGTTAGTGTATAAGCTAACCATACGTCTGTTACAGTGGGACCAGATAGAGCCATGACAAAACAAGGAAATAAAACTGCTGAAAGCCGATTGGCTTCCTAATTAAAAATAAGATTGAGAACAAGCTATGAAAGGTTGCTGGATTGAATCCCCGAGCTGACAAGGTAAAAAATCTGTCGTTCTTCCCCTGAACAAGGCTGTTAACCCACTGTTCCCTGGTAGGCTGTCATTGAACCTCCCGGGTGGTGCAGTGGTCTAGGGCACTGCATCGCAGTGCTAGCTGCGCCACCAGAGTCTCTGGGTTCGCGCCCAGGCTGGGCTGGGTTCGCGCCCAGGCTCTGTCGCAGCCGGCCGCAACCGGGAGGTCCGTGGGGCGACGCACAATTGGCATAGCGTCGTCCGGGTTAGGGAGGGTTTGGCCGGTAGGGATATCCTTGTCGCAGTATGTAAAAATATGTAATAAAAAGATGTATGCACTCTACTATAAGTCGCTCTGGATAAGAGCGTCTACTAAAAATGTTAAAAAAAAATGTAAATAAGAATTTGTTCTTAACTGACTTGCCTAGTTAAATAAAGGTTTTTTTAAAAATGCAATGAAGGAAACATACTGGATTTTGGTGCATCCAGCGCAAGAATAAATATTACGATATTGTGAAAATGATATGACATAGTGTCAAAAATAATATCCCGATATGTCATTATATCGATGTTTTTCTTCTCCCCAGCGCTACTTTTACCAAGGGCACAAAAGTAGTGCACTATGTAGGGAATAGGGTGTCATTTGGGACGTAGCGTCTGTTGACTAGCCGCCGTCATATTCATATGAACACGTCTAAACTTTTATTGACCATTCATTCTCTAGTGCAAACAAAACAGTGGCATTTCATAGTCACATCAATATTACAAGAGGAATTGATAGAACCATTTATTTTGATCAGTGAGGAGGAATATACAATCACTGTACCACAGAATTGCTAACTTCTCTCAGTTTCTGGCTTAGTTTCCTAGGTCATGACTACGGCCATGTCATTTGAAGCCCTGGCACTTAACATTAAAAATGTTCGTTGCCTTTTTTAAACCCCAAATTGACTTATTTCCATCTAAAGTCTTACATCATGAATCTCTTATTCATTCACTGCTGTTCTCTCAGATCATCTCTCTATCATCTCCTCTGCTGTGCTTTCTGCTGAGACAGCTTTAGTCAGGAATAATGAGCATTAGGATTAACTGATGAGCTTAGCTGCTCCTGACTCCTCACTGATAGCAGGACCTCTGTCTTTCTCTCTGTCTGCCTGTCGGTCAGTGGAGGCTGCTGATGGGAGGACGGCTCATAATAATGGCCAGAACGGAGCAAATGGAATGGCATCAAACACATGGAAACCATGTGTTTGATGTATTTGATGCCATCCCACTCATTCCTCTCCTCTCCTGCCATTACCATGAGCCTGTCCTCCCCAATTAAGGTGTCACCAACCTCCTGTGCTGTCTGTCTAATAATGTGTGTAATAATGTAGCCAGCTCTTCAACATCACCACCCTAAGAAGCCAGGGAAATACTGATGTGGTATCTAGAGGGTCTTATCAAAGTCCTGCCATCATCTGCTGTCCGTCTGAACGTGCCTCGGACTTTAATGACCGCAGGAGGATGTCATCTGAGTGCCAAAGGCCACCCTATTCCCCTTTTTAGTGCTCTACTTTTGACTTGGGCCCATTGGGCTCTGGTGAGAAGTAGTGCACTATGTCGGGAATATGTTCTCATTTGGGACGTAGGCGTGATCTCCACTGGAGGACAAAGTTAGGTGGTGACTGACTGCAGGCAGGCAGGCAGACAGGGAGCACTGTGCTGAATCCCAAACGCTGTGTGTGGAGAAAATAGCCTAGACTGCTTAATGCTTATTCAATTAGGGCTAATCAATTGTAAAGTCATCAGAAGCACATCCTCCTCCCTGTGTCAAGATTGGGTGTGTTCCATCCAGGATTAATCCTCCTAGTTTCTTCCTTTCTACAACTTTCACCACCATCTCCAAATCAATTCCTGACAGTCACCAGCCTGCTACCATCATGGTAGCCTTTAAGAAATGTCCAGTACCATCAATGTATAATGATGACAGTCACCGTTACATCACCTGAAACAGCAAAGGTTCTGTTCAAGCAGGCCAAGACCCCAGTGCCGTTGGCAGTGCAGTCTAACAGCCTCTGGGCTGTGCTGAACAGATGACCTCTAGGGGGCTGTATCTGCACAGGTGCTGCTGGCTACTGGCTAGCCTCCAGTGGTGCGTAGCTTTCAAGGATCACAGTCAGCTCATGTAAATACCCTGAGTAATGCCATTCAATGCCATCCTAACATACTTCTCTCTCTCTCTCTGTTTCCCTTGCAGATATTTCCAGGATATCATCATACTACGCTGGTATGTACCGGGGGATTGTGCCCTGGCAGTAAAGATTCTGTAATTTAAAGAGAATAGTGCTACATGTATTTTGCCCTGGCAGTAAAGATTCTGTCATTTAAAGAGAATAGTGCTACATGTATTTTGCCCTGGCAGTAAAGATTCTGTCATTTAAAGAGAATAGTGCTACATGTATTTTGCCCTGGCAGTAAAGATTCTGTCATTTAAAGTGAATAGTGTTACATGTATTGTGCCCTGGCAGTAAAGATTCTGTCATTTACAGTGAATAGTGCTACGTGTATTTTGCCCTGGCAGTAAAGATTCTGTCATTTACAGTGAATAGTGCTACGTGTATTTTGCCCTGGCAGTAAAGATTCTGTCATTTACAGTGAATAGTGCTACGTGTATTTTGCCCTGGCAGTAAAGATTCTGTCATTTACAGTGAATAGTGCTGCGTGTGAAGCGCTGGTTGACTGTGTGTAGTATTTATAGAAAAAGGACAAACTGCACCTAGACTTGCTCTAGATGAGTGCAGCCAGATTGTATTCCACATGCTGTTCCCTATACAATACATACAGCTATTCCACATGTTGTTCCCTATACAGTACATACAGTTATGTGACTCTGTTAGCATCCTGGAGGGGGCCCATGGCTGAAGCTAAAGGCATGATGGGGCTCTCTTCATCTCCTGCAATCAGCATTTCTCTCTGATTCTTCATCAATATTTCATTGTTTGAACAACATGTACCGGAGAAAATGATCTATTGGAAAATATCAGATAACTATTTGTTGCAGTAAACATCTCTGCAAAGGAATGAAAATCTCTTCCAGTTTGATAGCTATTTCATTTCTCACCAGACTTACAGTTTTGACTTAAATTGGCTTGAAAATCAATGGCAAGACCTCAACATGGCTGGCTAGCACAGCCTGTTCTCATAGTTTCACTTCAGAATTGCCGTAATTGGAGGAAGGGACATTTTTTACCCATTCATTCTGCGTGTTTACAGGGTTAATTCCGCGTGGTTACAGCGTTAATTTTGTGTGTTTACAGGGTTAAAACAGAAACAACTCAAAGGGTAAATGTGCTGTTTTTATTCAGTATCATTGAGTACTCTCCCTGCTTGCAACAGAATTGTGAACTGCCGTGGTGCATGGGTCTAAGCAGTGTGCTCTGGCTCAGAGCCTCGTGAGTTCGTTGTGCCATTGTGTTATTATTTATTTCTTTATGTAGCTCCAACAAAGGCATATATCCACATCCTCAGTACTTTTTCACATGTCCCAAATCGAAGGCTCTTTCTTGTGACCAGCCTGGTCCAGCGATGATCAACAACCAACTTGACAGAGCTTGAAGAATGTTAAAAACAATAATGTAATGTGTAAATATTGTACAATCCAGGTGTGCAAAGCTCTTAGAGAATTACCCAGGAAGACTCACAGCTGTAATCACTGCCAAAGGTGAGTCTAGTATGTATTGACTCAAGGGTGTGAATAGGGTTTCACTTTGTCATTATGGAGTATTGTGTGTAGATGTGTGAGAAGAAATCGATTGAATCCATGTTGAATTCAGGCTGCGACACAACAAAATGTTGAATAAGTCAAGGGGTATGAATACATTCTGAAGGCACTGTCTGTATGTGTGGAGCTGGAGCCCATTGTTTTAGACATAATGGGGTTTCTAACCTGATATCTAGGGCTCTGAGGCAGCCATGTTCCCCTGTGGGAGTGTATTGCGACAGACTATCAGTGGAAACATCTCTAAATTCTCTCTGTACTCACAGGGTTAGGACGGAGCTGGCTGTGAGGACAGACAGGCTAAGTGGTTGGTTGTGTACAGTTAAATAACATCCAGCTGATTGGTTGTGTTGATCCATAGTCAGTCAGCAGTATTGGAGAATCGTGGCCTGGCCAAGACTGGATAACTGCACCAAAAGCCGGTATCATCTGACAGACTGACGTCCTCTTGAATGGGGTGCGGAGTAAACAGAGTATGAAGCATCCTGCATCAGTTAAGCCCCTTCTACAGTACATACCAACACTCTTACCAGGGTTTAGATCCCCAGATTTCTCCTATTCTCTCTGCTTTGGTTTGTATCACCTTGTTATGTTGTTTTGGCCTCTTATGTGAATGGATGGTGTCCCTGGTTGTGTGTCTGATTCGAGGTAGACAGACACACAGGCAGGAAGCATCTGTATTCCGCCTGAAGAAAGCAGTGCTGCAGCACCTTGGTGTTGCTTGGAGGTTAGTGTGATTTAGTGGAAGGCTTTAGTTTGTGGAGAGCTAGGCTAGATCTGACTGTGATAAATCACTGCTAGGTTACATAATGAAAGCTGTTCATGGCAGGTGCAATCTACTCTCTCTCTTTGTTTCAGCTACAGGCCCAGAAAAACATGTTGCAAAACACACACACACACACACACACACACACACACACACACACACACACACACACACACACACACACACACACACACACACACACACACACACACACACACACACACACACACACACACACACACACACACACACACACACACACACACACACACACACACTTCTGAATGTTTAAAGGGACCATAGAACTGCCTGTGTGTAATGAGTAGAGTGAGATTTGTCCCTTGATTAGGTTTGTTGTTTTCATGTCGGGGTGATTCACAGCCACAATTAATATTGTTATTTCTTCTTTAGTTTTACAGACATCTTGAATATTTGTCATGGTAATTGCAGTAATTAAAACATTTAGTTGGTCACACTGTCCCAAATTCCCTACATAGTGCACTACTTTTGACCAGAGCCCTATGGGCCCTGATCTAAAGTAGTGTACTATAAAGGGACTAGGGTGCCTTTTTGGATGAAGCCTTAAAGTGTGTTAATGCGCTCGCTGAAAATGAGGAATTGATGTAGCACCCCTTGAGAGGAATTGATAATGCATATTCAATTTATACTGTGTGCATGTGGAAAATAGTCCTCTTTGAAAGAATGTACTATAGACAGAAGGCCTATACTGTGAAAAACCCAATGACAACCAGATCCCTCTCCTCTCTCTATGGTGAATAATGTATGTTGAGGCTGTGCTTGATTTATGATAACTATAGAACAGCACCATCCTGTAGAGCTGTTGAGGTAAGTCAGTGGGTACAAGCCAGGTTGTCTGTCTGTTTGCAGAGCTTCAATTGAATGGAGTGACTAAACACATCAAAGTATCGTTTTTCTGGGTCAATCATCTGTCAAACTCATTCCCCAAGTGTCAGAGGGTTTTTGCTCCTCCGTTGTACATGATTGATGAATTAAGGAAGGTCACTGATTAGTAAGGAACTCTATTCACCTGGTTGTCTAGGAGACGCTAGGCCCTCCATGGAATGAGTTTGACCCCCCCCCGGCTGATTTAAATAATCAAAGCTTGATGATACCATTGTGTTTTGCAGCAGGTTTAGAACTGCTTGTGTATGTAATAGCCTAGGCCTAATTCATGCATTATGACGTTATTCCATAGAATCTCTGTTCTGTTGTGTGATTGGTGGAATCAAAAAGCTCCATCACCACTAAGACAGGGAGATAGCTGTTACCTCATCACACCATAGATCCAGTATCTGATCCCAGACATTCACTAGGATGGTGATAGCATTGCAGTTACTTTTCATATCACTTAAAACATCTTATGTAACGTCATCAATATTCCTCACCTGTCTACACCTTGGAGGAAAATGGAATGCTGCAAATGGAAAGCATACAGGAGAGAGGAGAAGAGGAAGAAGGGAAGAACTGAGAGAGGGAGGGACATGTTTTGGCTGATAGTCAGAGGCATTGGGGCAGACCTTGTTGTAAGGAGGAGAAAGAGGAGGAGGAAGAAGGGAGGAAATGAGAGAGGGAGGGACATGTTTTGGCTGATAGTCAGAGGCATAGGGGCAGACCTTGTTGTAAGGAGGAGAAAGAGGAGGAGGAAGAAGGGAGGAAATGAGAGAGGGAGGGACATGTTTTGGCTGATAGTCAGAGGCATAGGGGCAGACCTTGTTGTAAGGAGGAGAAAGAGAAGGAGGAAGAAGGGAGGAAATGAGAGAGGGAGGGACATGTTTTGGCTGATAGTCAGAGGCATAGGGGAAGACCTTGTTGTAAGGAGGAGAAAGAGGAGGAGGAAGAAGAGATATTGTTTGCTAATGAACTGAGCGCTAGTCATGACCCTGGATGTACTTGATTTGCAGCTCTCTCTCTCTCTCTCTCTCTCCAACCGTGGCTGAAGATCCGCTGTCCGTTTTGTAAACAGTAGAAGAGCTGAGTGTAGTTCCCTAAAGGAGGTTGAGCTCTCTACTAGTCTCTTGCCCTCCTTCTCTCCTCCCTTCCTGCCTCCCTCACTCTCTCCCTACCTCTA
>NC_074702.1:35874260-35896421 GCF_029448725.1 Salvelinus fontinalis | reverse complement strand
AAAAAACACAGATTAGGGCATGTTTACTGGCCCTCAGAGAAAGTTGAAAGCAAAATAAAGAGTTTAAAGGTCAAAACCAAGTTGCAGCCACTTCTTACTAACTCTCAGGGGATTCCCCCAGACGTTGAGAAGGGTGTTGATAGTAAGAGGCTGCCAAGTGAGTAACATACCCAGGTCAAAGAGACACCTCACTGTAAGTAGGTCACACACACACACACACACACACACACACACACACACACACACACACACACACACACACACACACACACACACACACACACACACACACACACACACACACACACACACACACACACACACACACACACACACACACACAAGCAGATGACAGAGGTTTAGGGGAAGTGTAACTTCTAAATGTAACTTCAGAGAGCATCTCAGTTAGTTGAACAACATTGGAATGGAAGTCCTGGTGCAGTTTTTGTGCGGAGTTGAATTATTTTGTTTCATCCTCTGCAGAGAGATTTCATTTCATCAGGATCATACAAAGTCTGCAGAGAGATTTCATTTTATCAGGATCATACAAAGTCTGCAGAGAGATTTCATTTTATCAGGATCATACAAAGTCTGCAGAGAGATTTCATTTTATCAGGATCATACAAATTCTGCAGAGAGATTTCATTTCATCAGGATCATACAAAGTCTGCAGAGAGATTTCATTTCATCCGGATCATACAAAGTCTGCAGAGAGATTTCATTTCATCAGGATCATACAAAGTCTGCAGAGAGATTTCATTTCATCAGGGTGATACAAAGTCTGCAGAGAGATTTCATTTTATCAGGATCATACAAATTCTGCAGAGAGATTTCATTTCATCAGGGTGATACAAAGTCTGCAGAGAGATTTCATTTCATCAGGGTCATACAAAGTCTGCAGAGAGATTTCATTTTATCAGGATCATACAAAGTCTGCAGAGAGATTTCATTTTATCAGGGTCATACAAAGTCTGCAGAGATATTTCATTTTATCAGGATCATACAAAGTCTGCAGAGAGATTTCATTTCATCAGGATCATACAAAGTCTGCAGAGAGATTTCATTTCATCAGGATCATACAAAGTCCATGACCAGTCAGAGAAGAGAGGAAAACAAACACTTGTAAGACACGGTGCCAACGTTCATCTGAACATTCTGCATCAGAACTATATCAACTGAACCCTGCACAACCTTACCGTGTTATAATGACAAGGTAATGACAGAGAATAAGAGTTATACAACATGACAATACGTTCAACTACAGTGATGCCTGAGCATATCTAGCATGGGTCTTCAGAACCTTATTCCCTATGTAGTGCACTACTTTCAACCAGGGTCCAAAGTAGTGCACTATATAGGGAATAGGGTGCCATTATATAGGGAATAGGGTGCCACAACAAGACATCTCCCCAGTACCATCATGATCATATGGGGGGACTTGAGTTTCACACAAGCATCTCTCTATTCGTTCTGAGTGTGCTGTGTCAATAGGACCATATGCACACAGGCCTGTCTGTCCCCTGCTCCACCCACCCTCTCAATCAACTCTTTATTTGACACTCACCCAGTAGTCATTAACATTCTACTGTGATGCGGGCCAGAGACTGGGGGAAGAGCTCTGTGACATTTAAACTGGAGAGATAGAAAGGAGATGACACACACACCACACACACACACACACACACACACACACACACACACACACACACACACACACACACACACACACACACACACACACACACACACACACACACACACACACACACACACACACACACACACACACACACACACACACTAACCTTGTGGGGACACACAATTCAGTACCATTCAAAATCCTATTTTCCCTAACCCCTGGGGCGGCAGGTAGTCTAGTGGTTAGAGCGTTGGACTAGTAACCAAAGGGTTGCTTGATTGAATCCCTGAGCTGAAAAGGTAAAAATCTGTCGTTCTGCCCCTGAACAAGGCAGTTAATCCACTGTAATTCTAACACTAAATTTAATCTTAACCCTAAACCTCCTAGAAATAGCATTTGACCTTGTCAAGACTAACAAAATTCCCCAGTTGTTCAAATGTTTGTTTGTTTACTATTAGTTAAATAGTTAAACACGTCCACACACACACACACAGGCCTGTGCCCACTGACACAGTGTTAAGTTGATAGATGAGGTGCTGTGGGGTGAGGATGTATTGCCAGAGCCAGACAGTACTTGGCTGGCTGGTGAAATGTAATATTGGGTGTAATTTGTGCCATTGGCCTGGTCTGGTCCTGATGGTTGATTCATAGTGATGTTTTACAGAGCCGTCTGATAACAGACTGATGGTTGATTCATAGTGATGTTTTACAGAGCCGTCTGATAACAGACTGATGGTTGATTCATAGTGATGTTTTACAGGGCCGTCTGATAACAGACTGATGGTTGATTCATAGTGATGTTTTACAGAGCCGTCTGATAACAGACTGATGGTTAATTCATAGTGATGTTTTACAGAGCCGTCTGATAACAGACTGATGGTTGATTCATAGTGATGTTTTACAGGGCCGTCTGATAACAGACTGATGGTTAATTCATAGTGATGTTTTACAGAGCCGTCTGATAACAGACTGATGGTTGATTCATAGTGATGTTTTACAGAGCCGTCTGAACACAGACTGATGGTTGATTCATAGTGATGTTTTACAGGGCCGTCTGATAACAGACTGATGGTTGATTCATAGTGATGTTTTACAGGGCCGTCTGATAACAGACTGATGGTTGATTCATAGTGATGTTTTACAGGTGTCAATAAATTAAACCAAAAAATGTGAACCTAAATCTAAGCCAGACTGCACCAGTATATCAGCTAGATAACCAACAAACCACATCACTCTTCTATATTATGTCCTTACACAACAACAAACCACATCACTCTTCTATGTTATGTCCTTACACAACAACACATCACTCTTCTATGTTATGTCCTTACACAACAACACACCACATCACTCTTCTATGTTATGTCCTTACACAACAACAAACCACATCACTCTTCTATGTTATGCCCTTACAAAACAACACACCACATCACTCTTCTATGTTATGTCCTTACACAACAACAAACCACATCACTCTTCTATGTTATGTCCTTACACAACAACACATCACTCTTCTATGTTATGTCCTTACACAACAAAACACCACATCACTCTTCTATGTTATGTCCTTACACAACAACACATCACTCTTCTATGTTATGTCCTTACACAACAACAAACCACATCACTCTTCTATGTTATGCCCTTACACAACAACACACCACATCACTCTTCTATGTTATGTCCTTACACAACAACACACCACATCACTCTTCTATGTTATGTCCTTACACAACAACACATCACTCTTCTATGTTATGTCCTTACACAACAACACACCACATCACTCTTCTATGTTATGTCCTTACACAACAACAAACCACATCACTCTTCTATGTTATGCCCTTACAAAACAACACACCACATCACTCTTCTATGTTATGTCCTTACACAACAACAAACCACATCACTCTTCTATGTTATGTCCTTACACAACAACACATCACTCTTCTATGTTATGTCCTTACACAACAAAACACCACATCACTCTTCTATGTTATGTCCTTACACAACAACACATCACTCTTCTATGTTATGTCCTTACACAACAACAAACCACATCACTCTTCTATGTTATGCCCTTACACAACAACACACCACATCACTCTTCTATGTTATGTCCTTGCACAACAACACACCACATCACTCTTCTATGTTATGTCCTTACACAACAACACATCACTCTTCTATGTTATGTCCTTACACAACAACACACCACATCACTCTTCTATGTTATGTCCTTACACAACAACAAACCACATCACTCTTCTATGTTATGTCCTTACACAACAACACATCACTCTTCTATGTTATGTCCTTACACAACAACACACCACATCACTCTTCTATGTTATGCCCTTACACAACAACACACCACTCTTCTATGTTATGCCCTTACACAACAACAAAACACATCACTCTTCTATGTTATGCCCTTACACAACAACACATCACTCTTCTATGTTATGCCCTTACACAACAACAAACCACATCACTCTTCTATGTTATGTCCTTACACAACAACACACCACATCACTCTTCTATGTTATGTCCTTACACAACAACACATCACTCTTCTATGTTATGTCCTTACACAACAACACACCACATCACTCTTCTATGTTATGTCCTTACACAACAACAAACCACATCACTCTTCTATGTTATGTCCTTACACAACAACACATCACTCTTCTATGTTATGTCCTTACACAACAAAACACCACATCACTCTTCTATGTTATGTCCTTACACAACAACACATCACTCTTCTATGTTATGTCCTTACACAACAACAAACCACATCACTCTTCTATGTTATGCCCTTACACAACACACCACATCACTCTTCTATGTTATGTCCTTACACAACAACAAACCACATCACTCTTCTATGTTATGTCCTTACACAACAACACACCACATCACTCTTCTATGTTATGCCCTTACACAACAACACACCACATCACTCTTCTATGTTATGTCCTTACACAACAACACATCACTCTTCTATGTTATGTCCTTACACAACAACACACCACATCACTCTTCTATGTTATGTCCTTACACAACAACAAACCACATCACTCTTCTATGTTATGTCCTTACACAACAACACATCACTCTTCTATGTTATGTCCTTACACAACAACACACCACATCACTCTTCTATGTTATGCCCTTACACAACAACACACCACTCTTCTATGTTATGCCCTTACACAACAACAAAACACATCACTCTTCTATGTTATGTCCTTACACAACAACAAACCACATCACTCTTCTATGTTATGTCCTTACACAACAACAAACCACATCACTCTTCTATGTTATGCCCTTACACAACAACAAACCACATCACTCTTCTATGTTATGTCCTTACACAACAACAAACCACATCACTCTTCTATGTTATGTCCTTACACAACAACACACCACATCACTCTTCTATGTTATACCCTTACACAACAACAAAACACATCACTCTTCTATGTTATGTCCTTACACAACAACAAACCACATCACTCTTCTATGTTATGTCCTTACACAACAACAAACCACATCACTCTTCTATGTTATGCCCTTACACAACAACACATCACTCTTCTATGTTATGCCCTTACACAACAACACACCACATCACTCTTCTATGTTATGTCCTTACACAACAACAAACCACATCACTCTTCTATGTTATGCCCTTCCACAACAACACACCACATCACTCTTCTATGTTATGTCCTTACACAACAACACATCACTCTTCTATGTTATGTCCTTACACAACACCACATCACTCTTCTATGTTATGCCCTTACACAACAACACATCACTCTTCTATGTTATGCCCTTACACAACAACACATCACTCTTCTATGTTATGCCCTTACACAACAACACATCACTCTTCTATGTTATGTCCTTACACAACAACAACACATCACTCTTCTATGTTATGGCCTTACACAACAACAAACCACATCACTCTTCTATGTTATGTCCTTACACAACAACAAACCACATCACTCTTCTATGTTATGCCCTTACACAACAACAAACCACATCACTCTTCTATGTTATGTCCTTACACAACACCACATCACTCTTCTATGTTATGTCCTTACACAACAACAACACATCACTCTTCTATGTTATGCCCTTACACAACAACAAACCACATCACTCTTCTATGTTATGCTCTTACACAACAACACACCACATTACTCTTCTATGTTATGCCCTTACACAACACCACATCACTCTTCTATGTTATGTCCTTACACAACAACACACCACATCACTCTTCTATGTTATGTCTTTACACAACAACACACCACATCACTCTTCTATGTTATGTCCTTACACAACAACACATCACTCTTCTATGTTATGTCTTTACACAACAACACACCACATCACTCTTCTATGTTATGTCTTTACACAATAACAAACCACATCACTCTTCTATGTTATGTCCTTACACAACAACACATCACTCTTCTATGTTATGTCTTTACACAACAACACACCACATCACTCTTCTATGTAATGTCCTTACACAACACCACATCACTCTTCTATGTTATGTCCTTACACAACAACACATCACTCTTCTATGTTATGCCCTTACACAACAACACATCACATCACTCTTCTATGTTATGTCCTTACACAACAACACACCACATCACTCTTCTATGTTATGCCCTTCCACAACAACACACCACATCACTCTTCTATGTTATGTCCTTACACAACACCACATCACTCTTCTATGTTATGTCCTTACACAACAACACACCACATCATTCTTCTATGTTATGTCCTTACACAACAACACACCACATCACTCTTCTATGTTATGTCCTTACACAACAACACATCAATCTTCTATGTTATGTCCTTACACAACAACACATCACTCTTCTATGTTATGCCCTTACACAACAACACATCACTCTTCTATGTTATGTCCTTACACAACAACACATCAATCTTCTATGTTATGTCCTTACACAACAACACACCACATCACTCTTCTATGTTATGTCCTTACACAACAATAAACCACATCACTTTTCTATGTTATGTCCTTACACAACACACTACATCACTCTTCTATGTTAAGTCCTTACACAACAACAAACCACATCACTCTTCTATGTTATGTCCTTACACAACAACACACCACATCACTCTTCTATGTTATGTCCTTACACAACAACACACCACATCACTCTTCTATGTTATGTCCTTACACAACAACAAACCACATCACTCTTCTATGTTATGTCCTTACACAACAACAAACCACATCACTCTTCTATGTTATGTCCTTACACAACACCACATCACTCTTCTATGTTATGCCCTTACACAACAACACACCACATCACTCTTCTATGTTATGCCCTTACACAACAACACACTACATCACTCTTCAATGTTATGTCCTTACACAACAACACACCACATCACTCTTCTATGTTATGTCCTTACACAACAACACACCACATCACTCTTCTATGTTATGTCCTTACACAACAACAAACCACATCACTCTTCTATGTTATGTCCTTACACAACAACACACCACATCACTCTTCTATGTTATGTCCTTACACAACAACACACCACATCACTCCTCTATGTCATGTCCTTACACAACAACAACACACCACATCACTCTTCTATGTTATGCCCTTACACAACACCACGTCACTCTTCTATGTTATGTCCTTACACAACAACACACCACATCACTCCTCTATGTTATGTCCTTACACAACAACAAACCACATCACTCTTCTATGTTATGTCCTTACACAACAACAAACCACATCACTCTTCTATGTTATGTCCTTACACAACACCACATCACTCTTCTATGTTATGCCCTTACACAACAACACACCACATCACTCTTCTATGTTATGCCCTTACACAACAACACACTACATCACTCTTCTATGTTATGTCCTTACACAACAACACACCACATCACTCTTCTATGTTATGTCCTTACACAACAACACACCACATCACTCTTCTATGTCATGTCCTTACACAACAACAACACACCACATCACTCTTCTATGTTATGCCCTTACACAACACCACGTCACTCTTCTATGTTATGTCCTTACACAACAACACACCACATCACTCCTCTATGTTATGTCCTTACACAACAACAAACCACATCACTCTTCTATGTTATGTCCTTACACAACAACAAACCACATCACTCTTCTATGTTATGCCCTTACACAACAACAAACCACATCACTCTTCTATGTTATGTCCTTACACAACAACACATCACTCTTCTATGTTATGTCCTTACACAACAACACATCACTCTTCTATGTTATGCCCTTACACAACAACAAACCACATCACTCTTCTATGTTATGTCCTTACACAACAACACATCACTCTTCTATGTTATGTCCTTACACAACAACACACCACATCACTCTTCTATGTTATGTCCTTACACAACAACAAACCACATCACTCTTCTATGTTATGCCCTTACACAACAACAAACCACATCACTCTTCTATGTTATGTCCTTACACAACAACACACCACATCACTCTTCTATGTTATGTCCTTACACAACAACACACCACATCACTCTTCTATGTTATGCCCTTACACAACACCACGTCACTCTTCTATGTTATGTCCTTACACAACAACACACCACATCACTCTTCTATGTTATGTCCTTACACAACAACAAACCACATCACTCTTCTATGTTATGTCCTTACACAACAACACACCACATCACTCTTCTATGTTATGCCCTTACACAACAACACATCACATCACTCTTCTATGTTATGTCCTTACACAACAACACACCACATCACTCTTCTATGTTATGTCCTTACACAACACCACATCACTCTTCTATGTTATGTCCTTACACAACAACACACCACATCATTCTTCTATGTTATGTCCTTACACAACAACACACCACATCACTCTTCTATGTTATGTCCTTACACAACAACACATCAATCTTCTATGTTATGTCCTTACACAACAACACATCACTCTTCTATGTTATGCCCTTACACAACAACACATCACTCTTCTATGTTATGTCCTTACACAACAACACATCAATCTTCTATGTTATGTCCTTACACAACAACACACCACATCACTCTTCTATGTTATGTCCTTACACAACAATAAACCACATCACTTTTCTATGTTATGTCCTTACACAACACACTACATCACTCTTCTATGTTAAGTCCTTACACAACAACAAACCACATCACTCTTCTATGTTATGTCCTTACACAACAACACACCACATCACTCTTCTATGTTATGTCCTTACACAACAACACACCACATCACTCTTCTATGTTATGTCCTTACACAACAACAAACCACATCACTCTTCTATGTTATGTCCTTACACAACAACAAACCACATCACTCTTCTATGTTATGTCCTTACACAACACCACATCACTCTTCTATGTTATGCCCTTACACAACAACACACCACATCACTCTTCTATGTTATGCCCTTACACAACAACACACTACATCACTCTTCTATGTTATGTCCTTACACAACAACACACCACATCACTCTTCTATGTTATGTCCTTACACAACAACACACCACATCACTCTTCTATGTTATGTCCTTACACAACAACAAACCACATCACTCTTCTATGTTATGTCCTTACACAACAACACACCACATCACTCTTCTATGTTATGTCCTTACACAACCACACACCACATCACTCCTCTATGTCATGTCCTTACACAACAACAACACACCACATCACTCTTCTATGTTATGCCCTTACACAACACCACGTCACTCTTCTATGTTATGTCCTTACACAACAACACACCACATCACTCCTCTATGTTATGTCCTTACACAACAACAAACCACATCACTCTTCTATGTTATGTCCTTACACAACAACAAACCACATCACTCTTCTATGTTATGTCCTTACACAACACCACATCACTCTTCTATGTTATGCCCTTACACAACAACACACCACATCACTCTTCTATGTTATGCCCTTACACAACAACACACTACATCACTCTTCTATGTTATGTCCTTACACAACAACACACCACATCACTCTTCTATGTTATGTCCTTACACAACAACACACCACATCACTCTTCTATGTTATGTCCTTACACAACAACAAACCACATCACTCTTCTATGTTATGTCCTTACACAACAACACACCACATCACTCTTCTATGTTATGTCCTTACACAACAACACACCACATCACTCCTCTATGTCATGTCCTTACACAACAACAACACACCACATCACTCTTCTATGTTATGCCCTTACACAACACCACGTCACTCTTCTATGTTATGTCCTTACACAACAACACACCACATCACTCCTCTATGTTATGTCCTTACACAACAACAAACCACATCACTCTTCTATGTTATGTCCTTACACAACAACAAACCACATCACTCTTCTATGTTATGCCCTTACACAACAACAAACCACATCACTCTTCTATGTTATGTCCTTACACAACAACACATCACTCTTCTATGTTATGTCCTTACACAACAACACATCACTCTTCTATGTTATGCCCTTACACAACAACACACCACATCACTCTTCTATGTTATGTCCTTACACAACAACACACCACATCACTCTTCTATGTTATGCCCTTACACAACACCACGTCACTCTTCTATGTTATGTCCTTACACAACAACACACCACATCACTCTTCTATGTTATGTCCTTACACAACAGCACACCACATCACTCCTCTATGTTATGTCCTTACACAACAACAAACCACATCACTCTTCTATGTTATGCCCTTACACAACAACACACCACATCACTCTTCTATGTTATGTCCTTACACAACAACACACCACATCACTCTTCTATGTTATGTCCTTACACAACAACAAACCACATCACTCTTCTATGTTATGTCCTTACACAACAACACACCACATCACTCTTCTATGTTATACCCTTACACAACAACACACCACATCACTCTTCTATGTTATGTCCTTACACAACACCACATCACTCTTCTATGTTATACCCTTACACAACAACAAACCACATTACTCTTCTATGTTATGTCCTTACACAACACCACATCACTCTTCTATGTTATACCCTTACACAACAACAAACCACATTACTCTTCTATGTTATGTCCTTACACAACAACACACCACATCACTCTTCTATGTTATGTCCTTACACAACAACACAGCACATCACTCTTCTATGTTATGCCCTTACACAACAACACACCACATCACTCTTCTATGTTATGTCCTTACACAACACCACATCACTCTTCTATGTTAAGTCCTTACACAACAACACACCACATCACTCTTCTATGTTATGTCCTTACACAACAACACACCACATCACTCTTCTATGTTATGTCCTTACACAACAACACATCACTCTTCTATGTTATGTCCTTACACAACAAACCACATCACTCTTCTATGTTATGTCCTTACACAACAACACACCACATCACTCTTCTATGTTATGTCCTTACACAACAACACACCACATCACTCTTCTATGTTATGCCCTTACACAACAACACACCACATCACTCTTCTATGTTATGTCCTTACACAACACCACATCACTCTTCTATGTTATGCCCTTACACAACAACACATCACTCTTCTATGTTATGCCCTTACACAACAACACATCACTCTTCTATGTTATGTCCTTACACAACAACACATCACTCTTCTATGTTATGTCCTTACACAACAACAAACCACATCACACTTCTATGTTATGCCCTTACACAACAACAAACCACATCACTCTTCTATGTTATGCCCTTACACAACAACACATCACATCACTCTTCTATGTTATGCCCTTACACAACAACACATCACTCTTCTATGCTATGTCCTTACACAACAACACATCACTCTTCTATGTTATGCCCTTACACAACAACAAAAAGACACTTCAGCAATGTTCTCTGGTCTACCTCAACCGTGATTGGTGGATGGGGTCACGTCTAAAAAAACATCTTGTTTCTAAACCAATGTACAAGCTGTGGTGTTGTGATATGTTTGGGACACACTGTGTTGTCTGCAGTTTTCGTGCTTTCCTTCACACGTGTGACAGTAACAACAAGGATAGAAAAACCTCCTCAGGTAGTTCTGTTGTGGTGCAGCAGTCATAGAGCTGTGTCCCCAGCAGGGCACTCTAACGGGACAATGACTAGGTATGGGTCTAAATTACACACTATCCCCTACTGTATATAGTGCACTACGTTTGACCGGATCCCTATGGGCCCTGGTAAAAAATAGTGCCCTATAAAGGGGATAGGGTCCCATTTGGGACTTAACCTAGGCATCGCCAGATAGGACCAGAAGACTCTAGCATGTAATGTAGCTAGCTTGTGGTGCCGTATGGTGCTTCAACAGCCCACTAGGATGTGGTGTACATTGTGTAGGAAGAGTGAGCAATATCTACTTTCACTATTCTACTCATACTATGTGCTCAACTCCACCGGAGCATCAGAGAGCTCATATTAAAGTACATGTCAGACATCTAGCTGACTGATGGGCTGTCAATCATCTCTGCATCCTGTCTGTCACCACTGCATGCACTAATAAACCAGTGAATTATGGGATAGTTAACATGGCAGATAGTGATTTCAGTAAAGGCCTCTGTGTGGATAACTGTTTTGTTATCATGGCAAAGCCCAACAAGACAACGTATCAACAGCTTCACAGTCCCAGTACAATACCAAACCTCATCTGAACCCAAATCTCATCTGACACTAAACCCAGGAGACGTGAAAAGAGAGAGAGTGAGAAGGTCCTACCTGAGACACATGCAACCCTTGTCCGGACCCCCCCATCCAGACGCTTCTCATGGTTGGAGACTCTGTGGAATAAAGGTTTGAACAGATGAATGCTGTACATTTCCCTGTGAAAGGATTGTTTCTCCAGTCACCAGAACAGAAAGACAGACTGGCCTGTCCACACTGTGACACTATGACTGGGCTCTGTTATAGACAGTTCCAGGACCATTCCATTCACTGGCAGGGCATGTTTGGCAGGGGTGCTGCAGGGGGGATCCCGATAAGTAGGCCCGTCAGCACATCCAAGAGGATATGGTTAAAGGGGGTTGGGGGGTCAGAGGGCCGGGGACGGAGACAGGAACTCTAAACAGGGTCAGAGAAATTCCTCATGATTCTGCCAAAAAGAGGAGGGGAGCAAGGCTTGTGTTGGTTTTCAGAGCACCTGACTGAAACCTGATATGCTGCCTGGTAGAAACATTCCAGATGAGAGAGAGAGGAGAGATAGAAAGAGGAGAGATAAGAGAGAGAAGAGAGAAGAGAGAGAGAAGAGATAGGAGAGAGAGATAGGAGAGAGAGAAGAGATAGGAGAGAGAGAGAAGAGATAGGAGAGAGAGAGAAGAGATAGGAGAGAGAGAGAAGAGATGGGAGAGAAGAGATGGGAGAGAGAGAGAGAAGAGATGGGAGAGAGAGAGAGAAGAGATGGGAGAGAGAGAGAAGAGATAGGAGAGAGAGAGAAGAGAGAGAGAAGAGATAGAGGAGAGTGAGATAGAGAGGATAGAGAGTAGAGAGAGACATGTACTTACTTTGGGGTGGACTTTGGGATGGAAGGTAGCGCTCTCTCTCCCTCTGTTGGTGATTGTTAGAGGCAGTTAGATGTAGGGTTAGCAGTAGAGTTACAGTCCATCAGTTAGATGTAGGGTTAGCAGTAGAGTTACAGTCCATCAGTTAGATGTAGGGTTAGCAGTAGAGTTACAGTCCATCAGTTAGATGTAGGGTTAGCAGTAGAGTTACAGTCCATCAGTTAGATGTAGGGTTAGCAGTAGAGTTACAGTCCATCAGTTAGATGTAGGGTTAGCAGTAGAGTTACAGTCCATCAGTTAGATGTAGGGTTAGCAGTAGAGTTACAGTCCATCAGTTAGATGTAGGGTTAGCAGTAGAGTTACAGTCCATCAGTTAGATGTAGGGTTAGCAGTAGAGTTACAGTCCATCAGTTAGATGTAGGGTTAGCAGTAGAGTTACAGTCCATCAGTTAGATGTAGGGTTAGCAGTAGAGTTACAGTCCATCAGTTAGATGTAGGGTTAGCAGTAGAGTTACAGTCCATCAGTTAGATGTAGGGTTAGCAGTAGAGTTACAGTCCATCAGTTAGATGTAGGGTTAGCAGTAGAGTTACAGTCCATCAGTTAGATGTAGGGTTAGCAGTAGAGTTACAGTCCATCAGTTAGATGTAGGGTTAGCAGTAGAGTTACAGTCCATCAGTTAGACGTAGGGTTAGCAGTAGAGTTACAGTCCATCAGTTAGATGTAGGGTTAGCAGTAGAGTTACAGTCCATCAGTTAGATGTAGGGTTAGCAGTAGAGTTACAGTCCATCAGTTAGATGTAGGGTTAGCAGTAGAGTTACAGTCCATCAGTTAGACGTAGGGTTAGCAGTAGAGTTACAGTCCATCAGTTAGATATAGGGTTAGGAGTAGAGTTACAGTCCATCAGTTAGATATAGGGTTAGGAGTAGAGTTACAGTCCATCAGTTAGATATAGGGTTAGGAGTAGAGTTACAGTCCATCAGTTAGACGTAGGGTTAGCAGTAGAGTTACAGTCCATCAGTTAGATGTAGGGTTAGCAGTAGAGTTACAGTCCATCAGTTAGATATAGGGTTAGGAGTAGAGTTACAGTCCATCAGTTAGATGTAGGGTTAGCAGTAGAGTTACAGTCCATCAGTTAGATGTAGGGTTAGCAGTAGAGTTACAGTCCATCAGTTAGATGTAGGGTTAGCAGTAGAGTTACAGTCCATCAGTTAGATGTAGGGTTAGCAGTAGAGTTACAGTCCATCAGTTAGATGTAGGGTTAGCAGTAGAGTTACAGTCCATCAGTTAGATATAGGGTTAGGAGTAGAGTTACAGTCCATCAGTTAGATGTAGGGTTAGCAGTAGAGTTACAGTCCATCAGTTAGATATAGGGTTAGCAGTAGAGTTACAGTCCATCAGTTAGATGTAGGGTTAGCAGTAGAGTTACAGTCCATCAGTTAGATGTAGGGTTAGCAGTAGAGTTACAGTCCATCAGTTAGATGTAGGGTTAGCAGTAGAGTTACAGTCCATCAGTTAGATGTAGGGTTAGCAGTAGAGTTACAGTCCATCAGTTAGATGTAGGGTTAGCAGTAGAGTTACAGTCCATCAGTTAGATGTAGGGTTAGCAGTAGAGTTACAGTCCATCAGTTAGATGTAGGGTTAGCAGTAGAGTTACAGTCCATCAGTTAGATGTAGGGTTAGCAGTAGAGTTACAGTCCATCAGTTAGATGTAGGGTTAGCAGTAGAGTTACAGTCCATCAGTTAGATGTAGAGTTAGCAGTAGAGTTACAGTCCATCAGTTAGATGTAGGGTTAGCAGTAGAGTTACAGTCCATCAGTTAGACGTAGGGTTAGCAGTAGAGTTACAGTCCATCAGTTAGACGTAGGGTTAGCAGTAGAGTTACAGTCCATCAGTTAGATGTAGGGTTAGCAGTAGAGTTACAGTCCATCAGTTAGATGTAGGGTTAGCAGTAGAGTTACAGTCCATCAGTTAGATGTAGGGTTAGCAGTAGAGTTACAGTCCATCAGTTAGATGTAGGGTTAGCAGTAGAGTTACAGTCCATCAGTTAGATGTAGAGTTAGCAGTAGAGTTACAGTCCATCAGTTAGATGTAGGGTTAGCAGTAGAGTTACAGTCCATCAGTTAGATGTAGGGTTAGCAGTAGAGTTACAGTCCATCAGTTAGATGTAGGGTTAGCAGTAGAGTTACAGTCCATCAGTTAGATGTAGGGTTAGCAGTAGAGTTACAGTCCATCAGTTAGACGTAGGGTTAGCAGTAGAGTTACAGTCCATCAGTTAGACGTAGGGTTAGCAGTAGAGTTACAGTCCATCAGTTAGATGTAGGGTTAGCAGTAGAGTTACAGTCCATCAGTTAGACGTAGGGTTAGCAGTAGAGTTACAGTCCATCAGTTAGACGTAGGGTTAGCAGTAGAGTTACAGTCCATCAGTTAGACGTAGGGTTAGCAGTAGAGTTACAGTCCATCAGTTAGACGTAGGGTTAGCAGTAGAGTTACAGTCCATCAGTTAGACGTAGGGTTAGCAGTAGAGTTACAGTCCATCAGTTAGACGTAGGGTTAGCAGTAGAGTTACAGTCCATCAGTTAGATGTAGGGTTAGCAGTAGAGTTACAGTCCATCAGTTAGATGTAGGGTTAGCAGTAGAGTTACAGTCCATCAGTTAGATGTAGGGTTAGCAGTAGAGTTACAGTCCATCAGTTAGATGTAGGGTTAGCAGTAGAGTTACAGTCCATCAGTTAGATGTAGTGTTAGCAGTAGAGTTACAGTCCATCAGTTAGATGTAGAGTTAGCAGTAGAGTTACAGTCCATCAGTTAGATGTAGGGTTAGCAGTAGAGTTACAGTCCATCAGTTAGATGTAGGGTTAGCAGTAGAGTTACAGTCCATCAGTTAGATATAGGGTTAGCAGTAGAGTTACAGTCCATCAGTTAGATGTAGGGTTAGCAGTAGAGTTACAGTCCATCAGTTAGACGTAGGGTTAGCAGTAGAGTTACAGTCCATCAGTTAGACGTAGGGTTAGCAGTAGAGTTACAGTCCATCAGTTAGACGTAGGGTTAGCAGTAGAGTTACAGTCCATCAGTTAGACGTAGGGTTAGCAGTAGAGTTACAGTCCATCAGTTAGACGTAGGGTTAGCAGTAGAGTTACAGTCCATCAGTTAGATGTAGGGTTAGCAGTAGAGTTACAGTCCATCAGTTAGATGTAGGGTTAGCAGTAGAGTTACAGTCCATCAGTTAGATGTAGGGTTAGCAGTAGAGTTACAGTCCATCAGTTAGATGTAGGGTTAGCAGTAGAGTTACAGTCCATCAGTTAGATGTAGGGTTAGCAGTAGAGTTACAGTCCATCAGTTAGATGTAGGGTTAGCAGTAGAGTTACAGTCCATCAGTTAGATGTAGGGTTAGCAGTAGAGTTACAGTCCATCAGTTAGATGTAGGGTTAGCAGTAGAGTTACAGTCCATCAGTTAGATGTAGGGTTAGCAGTAGAGTTACAGTCCATCAGTTAGATGTAGGGTTAGCAGTAGAGTTACAGTCCATCAGTTAGATGTAGGGTTAGCAGTAGAGTTACAGTCCATCAGTTAGATGTAGGGTTAGCAGTAGAGTTACAGTCCATCAGTTAGACGTAGGGTTAGCAGTAGAGTTACAGTCCATCAGTTAGACGNTAGGGTTAGCAGTAGAGTTACAGTCCATCAGTTAGATGTAGGGTTAGCAGTAGAGTTACAGTCCATCAGTTAGATGTAGGGTTAGCAGTAGAGTTACAGTCCATCAGTTAGATGTAGGGTTAGCAGTAGAGTTACAGTCCATCAGTTAGACGTAGGGTTAGCAGTAGAGTTACAGTCCATCAGTTAGATGTAGGGTTAGCAGTAGAGTTACAGTCCATCAGTTAGATGTAGGGTTAGCAGTAGAGTTACAGTCCATCAGTTAGATGTAGGGTTAGGAGTAGAGTTACAGTCCATCAGTTAGATGTAGGGTTAGCAGTAGAGTTACAGTCCATCAGTTAGATGTAGGGTTAGCAGTAGAGTTACAGTCCATCAGTTAGATGTAGGGTTAGCAGTAGAGTTACAGTCCATCAACAGGATCCATTCTAAAGCCCACACTCACACATTCATCATTATTAATATCATTTCATAATATGAGACATCAAATATGTAACATTCTTTCATGTATGAGCCTAAAGCAGAGAAGAGTCCCTAACCCTAACCCTAACTCTAACCCTAACCCTAACTCTAACCCTAACCCTAACCCTAGAAGACTATGCCTTGAATGGATACTTCCTTCTCCTGTGTGAAAAGAAATATCATTCATTCATGTTTTAAAAAGACAGAATTATTAATGTTTTAAAAAGACAGAATTCATTCATGTTTTAAAAAGACAGAATTAATTCATGTTTTAAAAAGACAGAATTCATTGAGAGAAATGAATGGTAGTGAAAGCTGTTTCCGGGCAATTTTTGATTTGTTGCGTTCAGCTTTCCAAATGACTGTAGAAATGGAATGGCAGAGTCCCTCAACAGCTCTGTAACTGCCTCTCATAAAGCTACTACTACTACTGAGCTGACTCACTGGAAAAACATTATGCCAATCACAACATTAATACCACATCTAGAATCGCAAATGAAAATCGGTTATAAAACATATGAAGTCGTGGATGAATGTGGGCTCACTTACTGAAGAATGGGTTTGTTTCATATGATTAGGTTTTACCTTTTGGGTTTTGGGTTTGCTTTTCGTGTATTGTGTAATTGATGTGAATATAGACGTGTATTGTGTAATTGATGTGTATATAAATGTGTATTGTGTAATTGATGTGTATATCGATGTGTATTGTGTAATTGATCTGTATATCGATGTGTATTGTGTAATTGATATGTATATCAATGTGTATTGTGTAATTGATGTGTATATCGATGAGTATTTGGTAAACGATATGAATATAGATGTGTTGTCAGGTTTTGGCCAAGACTGTTCGGGTTTTGGTCACTAGATGTCCCCATTGCACCTTTTTTGTACCTTTTGTTTTTTCTTGCTCTAATTATTGTTTGCACCTGTAGGTCATTCCCTTGTTAGTATTTAAACCCTGTGTGTTCCTCAGTTCCTAGCTCAGTGTTTGTAAGTTAGCACCCTGCCCCAGCCCAAGCCTTGTTTTATACAGATATTTCTCTTGTTGGATTTTCCAGAGGTTCTCTGGTTTAGTTCTTGTGTATTATTTGAGTAGTCTTTTGAGGTTTGTTTTTCCCTGCTGTTTTTTACCACTTTGTGGAGTTTCTTTTGTATTTTGGAGGTTTTCCATTTTGTGCCTCTTGGCTTTATTTTTGGACATTGTGGATTTAGTTTCTTTGCCTGAAGATTTTGTTCTTTTAATTAAACCACCATCTCTAGTACTGCTGTGTCTGCCTCATCTTCTGGGTTCTGACGATTATTAGTGACTGTTTCTCGCACCGGGTCCTGACATGTGTATTGTGTAATTTATGGGTATATAGATGTGTGTTGTGTAATTTAAGTGAATATAGATGTGTATTGTGTAATTTAAGTGTATATCGATGCGTGTTGTGTAATTTAAGTGTATATAGATGTGTATTGTGTAATTGATGTGTATATAGACGTGTAATTTAAGTGTATATAGATATGTGTTGTGTAATTGATGTGTATATAGATGTGTATTGTGTAATTGATGTGTATATGGATGTGTATTGTGTAATTGATTTTTGTTAAGTATTGATGTGTTTGACAGGTCGTCATTGTAAATAAGAATGTGTTCTTCATGGACATACCTGTATAGATAAAGGTCAAATAAATCCTATTGCATCTATCAATCTGTGAGTCTACAATCCAGCCTCAGTGCAGTGGAGTCTGCAGCTCTTTCCACCGCTGCTCTAACACAGTCAAGTCCATTGTCCACAGTACACAACACAGCAGGGCTGTCAGTCTGAACTTCCACTACATAGAGGAAAAGGGCAATGTCTGCTCACTGTTTTTCAGACGTTCCCTCTTTCTCTGTGTCGGCCTTGTTATTATCCAGATCCTGTTATTATTGTGGGTGTGTGTAAAACCCTTCCACTCAGTGTAAAGGTGTCAGCAGCAGTGTTAGTGTACCCTTTTGAACGCGGACGATGAAGGACTGGGAGACTCCGTTGACCAGGCGACAGTATCCGTCTATCAGGTCAGCCATGTTCTCTGCCGTGTTCAGAGACGCTGTGGTCACCGTCAGAGGCTGCAGACACACACAGATACACAGACAGACAGACAGTCAAACAGACAGACAGACAGACAGAGTCAGACACAGTTAGACAGACAGTCAGACAGACAGTCAAACAGACAGACAGACAGTCAAACAGACAGAGTCAGACAGACAGACAGACAGAGTCAGACACAGTTAGACAGTCAAACAGACAGACAGAGTCAGACACAGTTAGACAGACACAGTTAGACACAGTCAGACAAGCAACAAAGAGACTTCATCAGCAGGGCTGCCTCCTCCATCTGAGACCTCCAGTTAGGACAAACCACAGCACATCAAAGGAGATAAGTGAGAGGATGAACACACACACACACACACACACACACACACACACACACACACACACACACACACACACACACACACACACACACACACACACACACACACACACACACACACACACACACACACACACAGTCCATCAAAGAACCCATGCAGGTAGGAGTATGTTTTGCTAGTATCAGGGGTGCGTCTTCTTCCCTTGGAGAATCCCTTAGTGGTCAATCAAGTGTTTACTGCTGTCAACCAGCTATAGTGATGGAAATAACTTCACTGAGGCCACTGCAGGGCATGTTAGTGAATTCATACACGCTCACACACAGTACCTCCGGGGCTCCAGACACATTGAGCAGCAGCATCCCCTGGCGCACCTTGTCCTCCGTGCTGGAGTACTGGATGGTCTGTACCTGGGTGAAGTTGGCCAGATGTGTCGGCTGAACACACGGACAGAACAGAAAGCACAGAATGAAACATCCATGGTGGTTATCATCTTCCTGGCTAGCCTAAATGTCACTGAACGACTGAATAAGACCTGAATTGGGTAGGAAATGCAATTCTACAAAATGTACAGAAGAATGTGAATAAAAGGGGAATAAAGAAAAGCCTTGATAAATCAGAAGTACTCACAGTTGATCCTTTGTCTGTCAGGTAGCTGATGCCCTCCTCAGGTCCAATGGCAAGCTCCACAGAGATAATCCAACTGGACTAGAAGACAGACACAGAGATGGACACAGAGACAGGCAGGACAGACAGAGAGAGAGCGAGCGATGGACAGACAGACAGAAAGACAGATGAAAGAAACAGTGTTTGTCATGCCCAGCAGGTGTCACTGTGAAACACATCCTTAACGCTACTGAGCTGAGCTCTTCCTATCTGGAACCCTGCCAGCCAGGGTTTCCCTGAGGACAGCCAACCGTTATCACAGTGGGGTAGTGAAACGTACTTACCCCAAGGGCACATTTAAAACATTCCTTGTCGAATCTGTAAATGGGAGACAGGATCTCAAAGAACTTGTGAATGCTCTGTTCATCGTTTAGGTTGGCAAATAGTCTGAAGGTCTGCTGGATCAGTTTCCTTAGTGGTTTAGCCTTGGAGAGTAGAGAGAGAGAGAGATACAAAGGGTAAGGACTCCTACATGTCTTGGTAAAAAGAAAGTTACTAACAACAAATAAAGACTGAGGGTAGGAAAAAGTGAACATCCTTATCAATTATAAGGCTACACCTACAAATAGTGATAATCAAAAAACCATCAACAGAACTAAATGATTACAGTATGTGTTTGGATAGACTCTCAACATAAAGTCAACTCTGAGCATTATTATTCCTTAGAGTCATTCATCAGCATCCTATCAGATGACTCATAGACACATCCACACCAGGAGCCTCTGACACCACAGCCCAATACTGAGTCATGACAATAAGATCAGCTGCATCCTGTGAAAGCAGAAACTCTGTCTCTGCCACACTCCCCCCCATCACTCCCACTAATTACAAGCATTCCAAAGAAAAATGCCAAACAAATCACAAATCTATTCTTTGAAATTCAAAAAGTGGAAAAGACAAATTGCTGAACCTAATTGGATTTTCTAGGATGATGACACCTCATTTGATCCTTGAAATCATTTACATGAATCTGAAATGGGGGGAAAAAACAAGATGTTTTAATTATGCAAATATTAACTTGGAGGAGCATCAATTATGAACCGCCTAATTGGATAACAACAATCAATGTAATTAGTCACATGATGGGTTCTGGGTTCCTATATGAGTGCTCTCCTGTGCACATCTCTACACAACACATTCATCTCTGTCAGTCTGCTCAATTAGTGTACAAAGCCTACTGAGTGAACCATCCATTTTCAGTTGCGTCTCGGTATCATTCATGGTGTTTCATAATTCAAAGCCTGATACCAGTTAGTCTCGGTTGCTGTGTCTTAAACATACAGATGTAGGATCTTCATTTGACCAGTATTGCCAAAGCAAAAATAATTCTGCAACTACAGGATTTGAACTTTTAATCCATAATGTTGCGTGATCGGTGGTAAGGCTTTTAGCCGGCCCAAATTAGGCTACATGAAAAGTGCAACACTGTTAATATAAACGTCTGTTTTCAGAATTGACCGCTTTCCCAAAAATGTACATAAAAAATGTGTCTACTTCTCTGCTATTTAAATCTGAAATCAAAATATATTCTACCAACCAAATTATAGCACTGGGGGAGGCATACAGCTCACCCCAACTCATTAAACTAACCCACTATAACAACTAACTAACCAAATTATAGCACTGGGGGAGGCATACAGCTCACCTCAA
>NC_074702.1:35839529-35865579 GCF_029448725.1 Salvelinus fontinalis | reverse complement strand
GAACCAACAACAACAAAGGTTAAGTATGTAAACATGGTTATGTGAGCTATTGGCTCACTCCAATATGGTATCCTTCCGTGCCGCAGGATACATTCCGAGTAAGGATTTTCAGGTTAGTCCAGGAGTCAATTCCAATTTAATTAGAAATTCCATTTCAATTCTTGAATTCACTCCTGAAGTGGAGAATGTTTTTTAATTCAATTTTGTATTTTTTTTCAGTTATGGAATTTGAATTTAATTGAAATTAGACAGTTTGGATTTTTTTTTAAATTGGAAGTGAATTATAATTCTAAAAACATTTAAATCTTTGGAATTTAATATTTGTACATTTCCCAGGTAATGGAATTAATGCACAGTATCAAAATGTTCTGTAGGATTTGTATTTAATAATCTACGCTCTTAGAAAAAATAGTTCCAAAAGGGTTCTTCGGCTGTCCCTGTAGGATAACCCTTTTTGGTTACAGGTATAACTATTTTGGGTTCCATGTAGAACTCTGGGGAAAGGGTTCTACATGGAACCCAACAGGGTTCTACCTGGAACAGAAAATGATTCTCCTATGGGGACAACCGGAGAACCCTTTTAGGTTCTAGATAGCACCTTGTTTTCTAAGAGTGTATTCCTACATGTCCAGTATAGCTACTGTAGGCTGTCTGAATAGTGACATGACGAGCTTGAAAGCCTGAGGGAATTACATTTGAATTTGTGGAATTGTTGTGGATAATATTGAATTGGGAATTCAAGGCGCCGTAGATCACCGACAAATAATCCAATACCTCCCATAACCAAGTAATCCAATACCTCCCATAACCATGGTTACATACTGTATGTAGCCTTTCTTATGTAGCACAATATTGGATCACTCCAATATGGTATCACAGTACCAGATTAATCAGTGAACTAGTCTTTGGCCAGACAAAGAGCAAAGTTCAGTCCGGACTGAGCTCAGAGCAGTCATGTGTCCCTGCGCCACCTTCCCAGGGAAGCAGATACAACACCAAGAACAGCCCTCATGACCACATAGATGGGTCAACATGTGCTAGACAGCACCCAACTGGCTGAGGCGCAAACGTCCGAGAGGGGAACTCTGAGCAGGGCCCACGAGGTAGTAACTCCTCCAAAAGAATGCACCACCACAGCAAAAGGCAAAAGCCTGCCGGACAGCCAAAACGCTGCAGTAACAACATGAGAGTCTGTTCAGGTAGGCCCTGGCCCAGAACTCTCTCATGCTAGCAAACGAAAGCCGATAAAACCTTTTGCATTGGCTGCGTCTGTGAAATTAAGTGTACATTGCCCCGGCCTCTCACAGCACGCTGGGGGAAGCCCCTAGTTAACCAGCGACAGAAGCGTATGTGGACAACTGTAATGGCCGGTTCACACATCACTCAGAACCCTTGTCCAGAATGAGGGGTTAGGATGGAGGTCGACACTCCTTTCATCTGAAACCATTCAGAAATATTCCGTCAACCAGGGCTTCAACACCAGAAGACCCTGAGACATAGGCACCAGAACTGATGCGGTACCGGCAACGGAACTGGAGTTCGTAGCCCTCCAGCAATGTATTCAGTACGCATGGGAGCTCAACCTGCCTCTCTCAGTTTGCTCTTTGGGACTGTGAGAGGCTGCCAAGGCCGGCGGCAAGCACGTTAAATCAAATGAAAATGTATTGGCCGCGTACACAGTTTAGAAGATGTTATAGCGGGTGCAGAAAAATGCTGTGGGACAGGGAGAAAGCACATGAAGACTCAATTAGCCTAGCTATCTGGCTGGCTAACTTAGCTAGCTATCTTAGCCAACTAGCTTCTCAAGGTTTGATGCAGTCAAGACAGGTACTACGTAATCATATTGGATGATAAACAACCTAGCTATGACAAGCTAGAAGTTAGTATAGTAGCGCAAGTCAGTTCGGTTGGTTGCTGCCTCTCCCTCCCTCCTTCTTGCTCCTGTTTCACTTGCTCACAGTACACTCACCACAAGGCACCTCTTCCTCGCAAGGCCCCTCCTCCGCATGCTCTCCCTCACGCTGTATCAGCTCTGGTGAATAAAGTAGCTTACAAATGGACTTTTCTGCTGCTTCCCTCACTCTGATCCGACCACGTCTATACGGAACTGGTCGTCCTCGGGTCCTTTCGGAACGGGTCTCTTGTCGACATTGAAAAATGTATTAATGCATATTTGGCCGGTGGGAAAGCCCAAGGTCATTTCAGAACGGGTCCAAGGATGCTTTTTAAAACTTTTATTAACTGCTAAAATTAACTACAGTAACGGTTGGAATTTCATTTTTCCGCTGTATCAGACCCAAAACCGAACCGTGATGCCAAAACCGCAATACGTACTGAACCGTGGGTTTAGCGAACCGTTACACCCCTAGTAAATACTTTATATTAGCTATGTCAAGAGTCCAGTATATAAATACGCGGTGTGTATAAACACTAACAAAAAATGAAATGTACAGTAGTAATTATATTAGAATGATAACGTGTCAAAAGTCCAGTGTATAAATACACCGTGTGAAAAAAAGTATAAAAGGAAGTGTCCAGTGTTTAATGTCTCTATGCATAGGACGGCAGCATTGGCTATGTGTGTTTCAGATTGACTGCTGGGCTCCGCCTTCTGAGACGCAGGCCGCTGCCTGTGGACAGAGACACCTTTCCTTTCTCACAGCGAAACACCAGACTGGACATGGTAGTTTCTCTCTGTGTAACACCGGCAGTGTAATAGAGCTGTATGTGAGTTTCTAAGGGAAAAGAGGATGGGGGTTGGAGGGGGACAACAGAGCACCCAGATGGGGAGGCTAGCTAGCTGCTCCAAGCTATTGAATAGCTGTGGGTATAGGTCTGCCCTATACACTAAGATACAGCTCTTACCTAGCAAATCCTCTCAGGAATGCGTAGAGAAAGAGAAGAGGTGGAAGTAGTGCCGCTGCAGCTATTTAAGGGGGGCAGCCGCAACATAACCCAGTACACAGGACTAATCAGAAAATTCTTACTCTGAATGTATCCTGCCGCGCAGAAGGATTCAATATTGGAGTGATGCAATATAGTACTACATAACAAGAAGAACAATAGCAAGAGATGTTGTTGTTTGTTTTGCAGGCTGGAACAATGGAGATGTGTAGTAGCGTGGTGTTGGGAGGCCTGGTGTTGTTGCTTCTACTGTGGTTGTTCAGGCTGAGGAGACAGAGACATGTCCATCTACCCCCTGGACCCTGCGCCCTGCCGCTGCTAGGCAACCTGCATCAGATCGACAAACAGGCCCCCTTCAAGACCCTCACCAAGTGGAGTGGTGTGTATGGGCCAGTGATGACAGTGTATCTTGGGCCCCAGCGAGCCGTGGTGCTGGTGGGGTACGAGGCAGTCAAGGAGGCTCTGGTGGACCAGGCTGAGGATTTCACAGGACGAGCTCCTGTCCCCTTCCTGGTCCTAGTTACCAGGGGATACGGCCTGGCCATCAGTAATGGGGAGCGTTGGCGCCAGCTGCGTCGTTTCACCCTGACCACGCTGAGAGACTTTGGGATGGGCCGTAAGAGGATGGAGGAGTGGGTACAGGAGGAGAGCCAACACCTCATAGACAGTCTGGATGCCACTAAAGCCGTGCCCTTCGATCCTCATCCATTCCTGAGTCGCACCGTGTCCAACGTCATCTGCTCCCTGGTGTTCGGCCAGCGCTTCGGCTATGACGATGACAACTTCCTGCACTTGCTCAACATCCTCTCAGCTGTATTGCGCTTTGGAAGCAGCCCCTGTGGACAGCTGTACAACATCTTCCCCTGGCTGATGGAACGCCTGCCTGGTCGACAGCAAGTCGTGTTCGGCCAGATGGACGAGCTGAGAGGCTTTGTGATGAAAAAGATCCACGAGCACCAGGAGACCATTGACCCAGGCAACCCTAGAGACTTCACAGACTCCTTCCTCACCAGACTCAACCAGGAGAAGGATGTGTCCTCCTCTGAGTTCCATTACGAGAACCTGGTGTCCACAGTGTTGGACCTCTTCCTTGCAGGAACAGAGACCACCAGCACCACTCTCAGATACGCCTTCATGCTGCTCCTCAAATACCCCGACATTCAGGAGCACATTCAGCAGGAGATCGACACAGTGATTGGCCGACAGCGCGTCCCTCAGATGGAGGACAGGAAGTACCTCCCCTTCACAGAAGCCGTCATCCACGAGGTGCAGCGCTTCCTGGACATCGCCCCATTGAACCTCCCGCACTATGCCACCAAGAATATCTCATTCAGAGGGTACACTATCCCTCAGGGCACCGTGATCCTTCCAATGCTGCACTCTGTTCTGAGAGACCAGGACCACTGGGCCACGCCCACAACCTTCAATCCCAATCACTTCCTTGATCAGAACGGAAACTTCCAGAAGAACCCCGCCTTCTTGGCTTTCTCTGCAGGTAAGCGTGCCTGTGTGGGAGAGTCTCTGGCTCGTATGGAGATCTTTCTGTTCCTGGTGTCACTGCTGCAACATTTCTCCTTCTCCTGCCCTGGAGGACCTGACAGCATTGACCTCAGCCCAGAGTTCAGCAGTTTCACTAACGTGCCGCGTCACTACCAGCTCATTGCTACACCCCGCTGACCAGGAGGGGAATTGCAGCCGAACCACAGGAGGAGCACTCAGGAGGAGGAGGAGGAGTAGAGATGAGGGAGGTAGGGACAGCACCAGGAGGTTGGTCTGATGCCATTTCATAAGCTTGTTCCAGCCATTACTATTATTATGAGCCGTTCTCCCCTCAGCAGCCTCCACTGAGGGACGGGTGTCTGTTTTTTGTTTTGTTTTTCATGACAATGTGATGCTTTGTGATGCTTTGTGATGCGTGTCCTTTAACAACGAATGCTTGGATTTTTCTGGTCAGTATAGGTGGATCAGGAGAAACTCAGGGTCCTGGAGGGAAGAGCGGGGAGGAGATATGCTGGGTGTACCAGACAGTAATGTAATGTACACTGAGGATTCAGGCCCGTGTAATTTGATGAGAGTTGGAGGCCCATTTCCCAGGCCGGCTGTCAGTCAGGAGATCTAGGTACCAGTGTATCTTTCATTTTATCAGTGTCTTTGTGTCTCAGCAACTAAGTCAATGTGTATGAGGCAGCACTGCTGCAAAAAAAGATG
Source organism: Salvelinus fontinalis (assembly GCF_029448725.1). Classification (NCBI taxonomy): domain Eukaryota; kingdom Metazoa; phylum Chordata; class Actinopteri; order Salmoniformes; family Salmonidae; genus Salvelinus; species Salvelinus fontinalis. Next base: position 35,860,467 of record NC_074702.1, on the reverse strand, counting down.
GCTCTTAGATGGCAATCACCTCACTCTCTACCAACTCACCAGTGGATACAGTTACTGTTAGAAGTTATAGCATCATTAGACTTATCGACAGAGAAATTGAATGATCCTAGTCAATAGTGCTGAGCAATTAGTGCTTTTTGAGGTCAGTTCGGTTTCGGTTCCATAATTTATTTTTAAATCACAGCAAAAAAATGTTTTAACATTAAATGCACTATGCGAGTTGAATGCTGTAACACAGAATCAAACCATTAATAAAAGTCCCATGATGGTAGTGACGGCCCATTACTGCTGATCACTTATTAACCATCATGTATTCACAGTACTTTACTTTAATAAAACATTTGTTTTATTTGATGACTTTATTATTTCATTCCAAGTCATCATCTCATCTGTATAGAGCTGCTGCCTATGCTGTCTGACAAAATCACTATTTTACTAGTTCTTCTAAGTAAATAAGGCAAACTTTTATGACTGCCGAACACCAATGATCAATCACTTCGATCGTGTATTTTCAGGTAGAGATACAGTATATTTATCAAAACGTCTGGATGCCCTTTGAGTGGTGGACCATTCTTGATACACACGGGAAACTGTTGAGAGTGAAAAACCCAGCAGCTTTGCAGTTCTTTACAAAAACCAATGCGCCGGGCACCTATTATCATACCCCGTTCAAAGGCACTTAGATATTTTGTCTTTCCTAGGGCTGTGGCGGTCATGACATTTTGTCAGACGGTTATTGTCATGCAAAAGACTACCGGTCTCACGGTAGTTGACAGCTCATTAACATAAACAAGTTGATGTGTGCCTTCAGAACATCCGAATTTAAAAAGTCTAATAAATCTATTTATTATACACCATCACAATAAATCCATTATTTATTTTAGTCAGGTCTAAAGAAACATTATGATCTGAGTCAAAAGTATTTCAGAAGAATAGAATATGAGTTGGTCTACTGTATGTTATCTGGCTATGCTCCATGCCATAGACTGTAGGCTTGATCATTTAGCTGACAAGATATGCTTATAAGTCCCATGCCATTATTTTATATATGATTTAATAGTTAGAAGAATAGAATTGAACTTAGCTGAATAAAATAGAAAGGATATTTTTCCCATTCTGGAGCAAGTGTGCATATGAAGTGGCTATGTTGAGTGTAAAAGGTCCTATACACTAGATTTAGAGTTACTTGGCAACTTTAGTCATGAATGATACAAAACTAGAATGTCTTAGAAATCAAAACATATATTGGCTGCATGTATCTAATATAGGCTATTGATGATTTGAGAAAGTCAAAAAAATAAAGCTTGTGCTCCATTCCTTACCTCAGGCTGTTCTCATCAAGTCATCATATTTTCACCCAGCAGTCTATTCTCAATTGAATCTTGTCTTTACTGAGATGTCAAATTAGTTTAGATTTAGAATGTCCCATTATCAAATGGGCAGGAACAGGAACAGGGGGAAAAATACATGTAATCCGTATGCACTCCAATAGTGAATGGAGGCCGCGCACTCGCGACGGTCAGTCTTTCAATGATGCCGGAAAACCCACTTGAGTTTTATAGCAGAGCTGTGCTTCATGTGATATTCTGCCCAAACTCTGTATGCCATGGTCTCTTGAACCCTGTTCCTGCAGTTACCCAGTGCTTACATTTGGAAACGTAGTGAAAACTCTTCAGGAACATCGATAGTAACATGTTTTCACAACGAAACATATTTCACTAAATTGTTGACAGCCCCGCTGCACGCTTGAGAAAGGAATGAAGGAGAGCGAGGAGGAGATGGAAACGCACGGTGGTGAGACATTCTGTAGCTAAAGGTAATGTGTCAGCCTATTCATTATGAAAAAACACAAATAAAATCACTATTATTTGGCTATTCCAAATCATACAAAAATGCACTATAATCGTAAACTAATTGTAAGCCGCCCTGCACAATCAGTGAACCAAGGGCCTATAGGGCCTTCACTTAGGGCCTATAGGTTCTCTCCCAGACTCATGGATAGAAATGTTGGAGCGTAGCATAAGGTAACCAGTACATACAGTATGCATAATGATACAGTCCACACTCAAAGGCCATTACTCAAATGTGTTTAATTTTGGAGTATAGGCTAGCCCTTTAATATACCAAAGATCTTAAATCAGTTTGTTTGATGTTTTTCTGCCATGTGTAATATACGGTAGGCTATGTATTGTATAACAGCACAATTTTTTTTCTTCAGGTTTGGGTACATGGGTACTTCAGGTTGATAGAACCCATGTAGTAAGTAGCCTAAACCTAGCAATGTTACATTGAGCTGGTTGAATGGAATATGAATGTCAGTCATCCAACATACTGTAACAGACATAAGGCCATGCATAAAATAATAATAATCGTCCTCCCTTATCTGAAACGAAACCGACCGCCACTGGAACCAAAGTGTTGGTCAGTATTTCCCAGGATACCCCAACTACATTTGATATTTAATGTTATATTTAGACAAAGATATAAAGAATACAGGCTCTCTAATTCATACCGTTGGACAAACACCCTGACTTACAGCACCACCACTGCTGGCTAGTAGCAATCTGTATTAGAGATCCTGTTTGCTCTAAATGGCTTTTAGCTAGTTAGAGATTAGCATTAATTTAGGCATATGCCAGCTTCCTAAGACCAACTGACTAGCGCTTTGCAGACAGCAAGACACACAAACAAATAATACAGAACAGAAAACACATGGATTCATATCAAGAAGCAACGTGGAAAGCGGTATCCTTCTTGTTTTGGAAGAATCTGTTGAGTGCATGCAGTGATTGCATGCTGAGAGAATGTAAACAGCGAGGAACCACAGAGTTTCTAAACCCACAAGCCCAACATCACAGTTTGGGGCTTTCTCGAAATCTAAAGGCAAAACCTAATTTGACAAACTGATATGTTTTCATTTTCATAAAAAACAACTGTATATCGAAGAATTGCCTTTGATTTGATGACCTGCACATGCGAAGATCGGCACGACACGACCATTAGACCCGATGATATGTTTCTGCACATAAGCTAAGCTAGATAATGTCGCCACGACATCACCTACAAGTGTGATCTGGGATTTCTAATGAAGAAGCAGTTTCTAGGCCTTTTTATTTACACTCTCTTTTGAAGAACTGTGCTGCCTGCTTGAGTGACAGGGGTTGGGGTTTGGTGTGCTGGAAGCAAGCATCCGTGGGAGGGAGAGGCAGGCATTGTTGGCAGTGCACAAGGGGGGAGAGAGAGTGAGAGGCTTGCTCATGCCAGCAGCCGGGCACAGTGGCAGGGACAACACTTTTATTATAGGAGTCATGAGGATAATGCACTTTACTGTTTGACAAATTCATGGTTTTATTTGCCCAAAATCAAAATACTTTTTGATTGAGGTGACCAGGTAAGATGTGCAGATCGCACCAGTGTGACTAGTAATACATTTAACTCGTACAGCTAGGTCAAAGGGTCGCAAAATGTGAGTAAATGGTCACAGTCTGGAGCCCTGTAAGGGCAGACACAGAAACAGAGAGGATGAAGGATGAAGAGAGAGCTTGACCATTTCACCGGAACAGTTTCCATCAGGACTGTGAGGTTTGTGCAGAACTGGGACACCTATTCTCTGGGGTAAGACTATGAGGAGCAACCAGCCAGCCAGGTGATGACACTGATTCAATCTGAACAATGGCATCTCCCTGTTTGCAGATGCCTATGTTAGAACCCCCAGGATGGGGAAAGAGAGCAATGAAGGTTTCTTACCTTCACAGAGTCCAGCAAACTCTTGGGGAAGAATCTTGGTAAACCCACATCTTTTCTGCAGAGGACAGAGCAGAAAGAGTACTGCATTACAGCATTGATCAACAAGAATGTGTGCTCATTTCACCAAAACGAGGTCAGCAGTAGGGGAAATTGAATTAAACTATAACCAGAGTAGTGATTTTTTTTATTTATATCAATTTTTTTTGTTGCCATTTTCATTGTCACTGACTCTGTATCAAGCCTGTCATGTGAAAACACTACTTCTAAAAAAAATTGTTATTTAAAAAGAGATTGTTTTTAAAACAGCATAATTCCCTCTTAAAGCACCACTCTGTTTTCAGTTGGCTCCAGATAGAGCACCTGTCAGCTGGTAGATGGCAACAGGACTGAGTCCATTTCCATAGCTAGCTTCTGTGTAGTCAACGCCACACACTCACCACCCCTCCATAGCCCTATCAGTTGGTTAAGAGCCAGCCAGCGGTCCCTCTCTGTATAGGCCAGGTACACAGTCTGGTCTAGATATATAACATCACCATTCACCCAGGCAGTTTGGCTGACTAATATCCCAGCGTGGTGGAGTGGTGTTGTTCTGGCTCTGCAACACACAGTCAGAAAATACATACTAACGCAAATATGTCCAGAATAAACAAATCATTTGCTTCGGGAACATAAAGTCACCAACGGCCTTTCGCCTCCACCACCGTTCTCCAATGAGGAACATAAAACTCTAGCTCCTGATATAGGTTGCGTCCCCAATGGCACAGTATTCCCTATAGTGCATTACATAATGAGACAAAAGTAGCACACTATGTAAGGAACAGTGTGCCACTTGGGACGTACAGTAGCTATAGCCTACACGCTGTGGCTGGTCAAATCTTCAGATTGCATCTATTTGTTGTGAATAAGCCAGAGCCAGGATTCTGTCGTAACCAGTGGTGACAGTGTGAAGCTGCTCAGTTAAATTGGAAACGATAGCGTTTTAACTGCTTTGCAGATATGAAACAAACAGACAATCATAATATCACTCAACATCATCAAATTCCCAGTTTATACTACAAAATGAATTTCAATGGCATACACTAAGGCATTGTTTGCAGAATAGATTAATGCAGTTCAATGCAAGATTAATATAATTCACCAATACATTTCAGAAAATATTGCTATCAGGTTGTAAATCACAGCTGGCCTGGTACATTGTTTGCTGCTTCCATTCGGGATGCACTGACTTTTTCCCCTCATGTCATTTTTTAGTGGTTATACACAGTTTTTATTTAGCTAACTAGAACTTGAATGACTGTTATCCAGTTAGCTAACATATCTCATGTTCACAAATTCACTCTGGCTATATATCTAGCTACACCGATTTCAGAACACTCTCATTTGAGTGTGCCAGAGCGCAGAATAACTGATGAATTAACGAACGCGCAACACCTGCTGAATATGACCGGTGTCAGTAAACATAGGCAAAAAAACGAATAGTTAGTCAGAAACGCTCTAAACAGCCTAACCAACTCTGCTAGGGCGAGTAAAACGGTCAGAGTGAGGTGTTCTCTCATTTGTGTCTCTAAGTAGCTAGCTAGCAAGCTAGCCAACTTTAGCCAGTTAGCTTTGGTGCTTGGTTGGGACAAGCATGGATTGGCAAGCAAGCTTAAGAAGGACGAGTAGGCTTCCCCACTGTTTATCAATGCAATTTTGACGGACAACTAGCTGAACAAGTTTGAGAGGGTTTATCTAATGTTCCTTCGTTAGATTTTAGCTCATCTCGCTCTGGCTAGCATTAGTTGTTGATCTTGTTGATGTGCATAAACAACTAAGGGAGCGAGAGCCTGCCGTTTCATGGTTGTTTGATCAATAGAACTGTAACGTTTCCAAATGTATGAGGACTCCCGTGGTATTTTAAGAAATCCATTCAGGTGTTTCTACACGTGCATTGCTTGCTGTTTGGGGTTTTAGGCTGGCTTTCTGTACAGCACTTTGATATATCAGCTGATGTAAGAAGGGCTTTATAAATACATTTGATTTGATATTTTGTGGCTTTTGGCGAATGCGTTCTAATGATCTAAAGTCGCGCTGTTGCAACTGCCTGTAAACACACAGTCCAGTTCATAGTGAATGATGGCAGGACCAACTGCCTGTAAACACACAGTCCAGTTCATAGTGAATGATGACAGGCCCTACTGCCTGTAAACACACAGTCCAGTTCATAGTGAATGATGGCAGGGCCTACTGCCTGTAAACACACAGTCCAGTTCATAGTGAATGATGGCAGGTCCTACTGCCTGTAAACACACAGTCCAGTTCATAGTGAATGATGGCAGGGTCTACTGCCTGTAAACACACAGTCCAGTTCATAGTGAATGATGGCAGGGCCTACTGCCTGTAAACACACAGTCCAGTTCATAGTGAATGATGACAGGGCCTACTGCCTGTAAACACACAGTCCAGTTCATAGTGAATGATGACAGGCCCTACTGCCTGTAAACACACAGTCCAGTTCATAGTGAATGATGGCAGGGTCTACTGCCTGTAAACACACAGTCCAGTTCATAGTGAATGATGACAGGGCCTACTGCCTGTAAACACACAGTCCAGTTCATAGTGAATGATGGCAGGGTCTACTGCCTGTAAACACACAGTCCAGTTCATAGTGAATGATGGCAGGGTCTACTGCCTGTAAACACACAGTCCAGTTCATAGTGAATGATGACAGGCCCTACTGCCTGTAAACACACAGTCCAGTTCATAGTGAATGATGGCAGGTCCTACTGCCTGTAAACACACAGTCCAGTTCATAGTGAATGATGGCAGGGTCTACTGCCTGTAAACACACAGTCCAGTTCAAAGTGAATGATGACAGGCCCTACTGCCTGTAAACACACAGTCCAGTTCATAGTGAATGATGACAGGCCCTACTGCCTGTAAACACACAGTCCAGTTCATAGTGAATGATGACAGGCCCTACTGCCTGTAAACACACAGTCCAGTTCATAGTGAATGATGGCAGGGCCTACTGCCTGTAAACACACAGTCCAGTTCATAGTGAATGATGGCAGGCCCAACTGCCTGTAAACACACAGTCCAGTTCAATGTGAATGATGGCAGGTCCTACTGCCTGTAAACACACAGTCCAGTTCATAGTGAATGATGGCAGGGCCTACTGCCTGTAAACACACAGTCCAGTTCATAGTGAATGATGGCAGGGCTTACTGCCTGTAAACACACAGTCCAGTTCATAGTGAATGATGACAGGTCCTACTGCCTGTAAACACACAGTCCAGTTCATAGTGAATGATGGCAGGGCCTACTGCCTGTAAACACACAGTCCAGTTCATAGTGAATGATGACAGGGCCTACTGCCTGTAAACACACAGTCCAGTTCATTTTGAATGATGGCAGGGCCTACTGCATGTCCTGGTGACCCTTTATAGGGTCACCAGGACCCTATAAAGGGAATCGGGTGCGATTTTAGACACATCCTTGGTTAAACTGACAGACATTATCGGGCAGCTACCCTCCCAGAGTGAGAAAGGCTTTGGCAATGTAAACATAGGTTTCACATGCCAATAAAGCCCTTTGAATTGAATTGAAAGGGCTATAAAATAGTGGGGGTCCTGTTCACACTATCACAGTGCCATCACTGGGGTGTGGGGACATTATAATGACACTGTAGAAGGTGATGAGAATGAGGATAAATTATTCTAACACTATAAATAGATCAGACACATTTCAACAGAGACTACGTCCCAAATGGCATCCTATTCCCTACATACTGCACTACTTTTGACCAGAGATATAGGGAATAGGGTGCCATTTGCAAAGTGTCCAGAGTGAGAGGTTCACGAGGAAGGCAGTCAATTTACACTGGCCTACATACGTCTAACCAGGAGAGGACACACACGGCCAAAGGCTCAGCACAGAGGCTCATAGAGGTGAAATGTAGGATCTCTGTTCATAGATAGTGTTAAGATAATGACGTGCATGATGTTAATACAGAAATACATCATTTTAAAAGTCCAATGCAGCCATTTTTAAAAATCTCAATATAAATTATTTCTATGTAACAATTAAGTACTGGAATTGTTTCAATTTGTTAAAATTGTCAAAAAATAAACAAAAATTGCTTCTTAGCAAAAATTCAGACAAGAATTTTGCTAGGACTGTCTTGGAGTGGTCTGAGTGGGGAGGGGGAAACTGAATACAAGCAGTTATGGGCAGACAGGTTTAGAACTCTCTTTCTTATTGGTCTATTAACTAATTTACCGCCTGGTGATGTCAGCAGGCAGGCCAAAACTCCATCCCACCAAAACAGGCTGAAATTGCAGGCAGTCTTTTCAAACAGCTCTTACACTAAAAGGGCATTATTATAATTTTCACAACTTCACAGTATTATTCCAACCTCAAAGTGTGGAAATATATATATAAAACACAAGTAAAATCTAGTTTTTGACTGCACTGGGCCTTTAAGTAAAATATTCACTTACTCTAATAATTCATAATTTGATTTCTTATCCAGGGCATTTCCTCGCATTTCCCTAAAAAATCTCCTGTAACAGAAAACAAAAGATAATAAACAAATTGTGAGTAGTCAAAATGTATATCTAATTATGGAATATTGGACGAGTACATGAATTCAATGTTTATAAGATATCAAATATCAAGTATTTGAAATAGAACTCACCTGATTTCAAGGCAGCCCAATTTAAGTGCAATGTCTTGGTCGACTCGATCAGCTACCTCCAACATGTAGTCACTCTTGACCTGAGAAACATCATCACAGTCATTCTCCATGACAACATGTAGTCACTCTTGACCTGAGAAACATCATCACAGTCATTCTCCATGACAACATGTAGTCACTCTTGACCTGAGAAACATCATCACAGTCATTCTCCATGTAGTCACTCTTGACCTGAGAAACATCATCACAGTCATTCTCCATGACAACATGTAGTCACTCTTGACCTGAGAAACATCATCACAGTCATTCTCCATGTAGTCACTCTTGACCTGAGAAACATCATCACAGTCATTCTCCATGACAACATGTAGTCACTCTTGACCCGAGAAACATCATCACAGTCATTCTCCATGACAACATGTAGTCATTCTCCATGACAAAGAGAACTACTACAGTAGTGACAGGTAGTGTAGTTAGCATTGTGAATCTACTGTAAGACAGCAATAGGTAGATGGAAAGAGGTCCTCAGTTACTTGTGGTTGTCATCAGATGCTCAGCTGGTAAAGTAATGCCAGGATATCGGGTTCGATTCCCTGGACCACCCTCGCGTAAGTCGCTTTGGATAAAATCGTCTCCTAAATTACATATATTATATGATTATATTATTAATTAGTTAGTCTGACTGAGCTGCAGCTGATGGGCCCAACTCACATGGACTAATGAGCCACGAGACTTGAGGCTACCTCAGATCTCTAAGAGAGAAAACACCAAAGCTTGTATTTAACAGCAGCAGGTGGCCGTCCTATCACCTCTGACCAGAACATCAGCCATCAATGTCTATTAATTTCTAGGTGGTTCTATATGTTGAATCGCTGCCGTTCCTAACACCCAGCAAGGGATGGCTGCCGTTCCTAACACCCAGCAGGGGATGGCTGCCGTTCCTAACACCCAACAGGGGATGGCTGCCGTTCCTAACACCCAACAGGGGATGGCTGCCGTTCCTAACACCCAGCAAGGGATGGCTGCCGTTCCTAACACCCAACAGGGGATGGCCGCCGTTCCTAACACCCAGCAAGGGATGGCTGCCGTTCCTAACACCCAGCAGGGGATGGCTGCCGTTCCTAACACCCAGCAGGGGATGGCTGCCGTTCCTAACACCCAGCAGGGGATGGCTGCCGTTCCTAACACCCAGCAGGGGATGGCCGCCGTTCCTAACACACAGCAAGGGATGGCTGCCGTTCCTAACACCCAGCAGGGGATGGCTGCCGTTCCTAACACACAGCAGGGGATGGCTGCCGTTCCTAACACCCAGCAAGGGATGGCTGCCGTTCCTAACACCCAGCAGGGGATGGCTGCCGTTCCTAACACCCAGCAGGGGATGGCTGCTGTTTGTATCACCCAGCAGAGGATGGCTGCTGTTTGTATCACACAGCAGGGGATGGCTGCCATTCGATTCAACCAGCAGGGGATGGCTGCCGTTCGTACCACCCAGCATGGGATGGCTGCCGTTCGTATCACCCAGCAGGGGATGGCTGCCGTTCGTATCACCCAGCAGGGGATGGCTGCCATTCCTAACACCCAGCAAGGGATGGCTGCCGTTCCTAACACCCAGCAGGGGATGGCTGCCGTTCCTAACACCCAGCAGGGGATGGCTGCCGTTCCTAACACCCAGCAGGGGATGGCTGCCGTTCCTAACACCCAGCAGGGGATGGCCGCCGTTCCTAACACCCAGCAGGGGATGGCTGCCGTTCCTAACACCCAGCAGGGGATGGCCGCCGTTCCTAACACACAGCAGGGGATGGCTGCCGTTCCTAACACCCAGCAAGGGATGGCTGCCGTTCCTAACACCCAGCAGGGGATGGCTGCCGTTCCTAACACCCAGCAGGGGATGGCTGCTGTTTGTATCACCCAGCAGAGGATGGCTGCTGTTTGTATCACACAGCAGGGGATGGCTGCCATTCGATTCAACCAGCAGGGGATGGCTGCCGTTCGTACCACCCAGCATGGGATGGCTGCCGTTCGTATCACCCAGCAGGGGATGGCTGCCGTTCGTATCACCCAGCAGGGGATGGCTGCCATTCATATCACCCAGCAGGGGATGGCTGCCGTTCGTATCACCCAGCAGGGGATGGCTGCCATTCGTATCACCCAGCAGGTGAGGGCTGCCATTCATATCACCCAGCAGGGGATGGCTGCCATTCATATCACCCAGCAGGGGATGGCTGCCATTCGTATCACCCAGCAGGTGAGGGCTGCCGTTCATATCACCCAGCAGGTGAGGGCTGCCGTTCGTATCACCCAGCAGGTGAGGGCTGCCGTTCGTATCACCCAGCAGGTGAGGGCTGCCGTTCGTATCACCCAGCAGGTGAGGGCTGCCGTTCGTATCACCCAGCAGGTGAGGGCTGCCGTTCGTATCACCCAGCAGGTGAGGGCTGCCTTTCATATCACCCAGCAGGTGAGGGCTGCTTTTCATATCACCCAGCAGGTGAGGGCTGCCGTTCGTATCACTCAGCAGGGGATGGCTGCCATTCGTATCACCCAGCAGGGGATGGCTGCCATTCATATCACCCAGCAGGTGAGGGCTGCTTTTCATATCACCCAGCAGGTGAGGGCTGCCGTTCGTATCACCCAGCAGGTGAGGGCTGCCGTTCATATCACCCAGCAGGTGAGGGCTGCAGTTCATATCACCCAGCAGGTGAGGGCTGCTTTTCATATCACCCAGCAGGGGAGGGCTGCCGTTCATATCACCCAGCAGGTGAGGGCTGCCGTTCATATCACCCAGCAGGTGAGGGCTGCCGTTCATATCACCCAGCAGGTGAGGGCTGCCGTTCATATCACCCAGCAGGTGAGGGCTGCCGTTCATATCACCCAGCAGGGGAGGGCTGCCGTTCATATCACCCAGCAGGGGAGGGCTGCCGTTCATATCACCCAGCAGGTGAGGGCTGCAGTTCATATCACCCAGCAGGTGAGGGCTGCCGTTCATATCACCCAGCAGGTGAGGGCTGCCGTTCATATCACCCAGCAGGGGAGGGCTGCAGTTCATATCACCCAGCAGGCGAGGGCTGCCGTTCATATCACCCAGCAGGTGAGGGCTGCCGTTCATATCACCCAGCAGGGGAGGGCTGCAGTTCATATCACCCAGCAGGTGAGGGCTGCCGTTCATATCACCCAGCAGGTGATGGCTGCTTTTCATATCACCCAGCAGGTGATGCTACCAGACTGTATCCACACACAGCTTTCAGCTGTTGGACTTTCTGGTGGGTTTCTTCTCTAAGAACCTCTGGCCAGCAGCCCAGACAGCTATATAACGCACTCTCAGTCACACTGTACCTCCCCAGCAGGGCCGTTTCACTGTCACCAGAAGCTATTTAACAGAGTTTATATAGCCTGCAGCCAGTTGAAGTATAGCCAGCTGACGTTGTCACACATTGTCCTCTACCTGTTGTGAAAAAAATTATAATACACTATAGTGTATTTCTTTGATAAACAGAGAGGGAAGAACACTGAATGGTTTCTGTCCACACCTGACAGTCCAAACTCAATATGAATATGGTTTCTGTCCACACCTGACGGTCCCAACTCAATATGAATATGGTTTCTGTCCACACCTGACGGTCCTAACTCAATATGAATATGGTTTCTGTCCACACCTGACAGTCCAAACTCAATATGAATATGGTTTCTGTCCACACCTGACGGTCCCAACTCAATATGAATATGGTTTCTGTCCACACCTGACGGTCCCAACTCAATCTGAATATGGTTTCTGTCCACACCTGACGGTCCCAACTCAATCTGAATATGGTTTCTGTCCACACCTGATGGTCCCAACTCAATATGAATATGGTTTCTGTCCACACCTGACGGTCCCAACTCAATCTGAATCTGGTTTCTGTCCACACGTGACAGTCCCAACTCAATCTGAATATGGTTTCTGTCCACACCTGACGGTCCCAACTCAATATGAATATGGTTTCTGTCCACACCTGACGGACCCAACTCAATCTGAATATGGTTTCTGTCCACACCTGACAGTCCAAACTCAATATGAATATGGTTTCTGTCCACACCTGACAGTCCTAACTCAATATGAATATGGTTTCTGTCCACACCTGACGGTCCCAACTCAATCTGAATCTGGTTTCTGTCCACACCTGACAGTTTTAACTAAATCTGATTATGGTTTCTGTCCACACCTGACAGTTTTAACTCAATCTGATTATGGTTTCTGTCCACACCTGACGGTCCTAACTCAATCTGAATATGGTTTCTGTCCACACCTGACAGTCCCAACTCAATCTGAATATGGTTTCTGTCCACACCTGACAGTCCCAACTCAATCTGAATATGGTTTCTGTCCACACCTGACAGTTTTAACTCAATCTGAATATGGTTTCTGTCCACACCTGACAGTTTTAACTCAATCTGATTATGGTTTATTTTCTCACCTGATGGTAGAAGTAGTTCAGTGTAGGTTTATCTTCTGAAAAATGGTTCAAGAATCCTTTTGGCAAGTAGCGTATCCGTAGCTCATACCTGTGGAGAAAGAAATGCCATATGGTTAGCTCCATGCTAACGAGGACGAAGGACAACTCAGAAACAAGGTTCCAAAGGAACACATTGATACAGAAGAGTTAGGACAGACCAAATGCTGATATCTAACAACCTCTGTGTGTTATTATACAGCGCTGTGAATGTGTAAGCTGTAAGGTACAAGTCAGCACGTTGTAATTATTCTGTACTTTCCCAGAGGATTCTTTCATATGGAACTGATCAAAGAGATCAGTGAGGGGCCTCCCGGGTGGCGCAGTGGTCTAGGGCACTGCATCGCAGCGCTAGCTGTGCCACCAGAGACTCTGGGTTCGCGCCCAGGCTCTGTCGCAGCCGGCCATGACCGGGAGGTCTGTGGGGCGACGCACAATTGGCCTAGCGTCGTCCGGGTTAGGGAGGGTTTGGCCGGTAGGGTTATCCTTGTCTCATCGCTAACCAAGGTAGCCAGGTGCACGGTGTTTCCTCCGACACATTGGTGCGGCTGGCTTCCGGGTTGGAGGCGCGCTGTGTTAAGAAGCAGTGCGGCTTGGTTGGGTTGTGTTTCGGAGGACGCATGGCTTTCCGACCTTCGTCTCTCCCGAGCCCGTACGGGAGTTGTAGCGATGAGACAAGATAGTAATTACTAACAATTGGATACCACGAAATTGGGGAGAAAAGGGGGATAAAAAAAAGAGATCAGTGAGACTGATCTGCGTCCCAAATGGCCCCCTATTACCTACATAGGGCACTGTTTCAAAATAACCTTATGGGCCCTGGTCAAAAGTAGTGCCCTATACAGGCAGAGACATCATCATCATCTTTGGCAGGGAGAGACCTCAATGATCATTCCTGGAATAACTATAACATCCAGCCACAGCCTTCTGATCAACCTACAAGGTGAAATAAACTACTGAACAGCTTGAAATAGCTGCTTGTTCAAACTCTGTTCTAAGCCTGTTCCTTCTAATTACAAAGTCTTTGACTAGAGAAAACCTGTCCCGGCTCTGTCATATCAGATCAGATGGTCTTTGAATGTAGGTCTGGTGTTTTCTACTCAGCTGTGATCTACACCAGAGAGAGATAATAGAACAGCAGCCAGTGGAAGGTACATGACGCAGTACATTGTGATTCTATGTGTAAAAGGCAAGTCATTCATTTGATGTCTGTATGAATGGCTTGAGGACAGTGTCATGGGTATTGAATGAGTATTTTAGTGTCTGCTGGTCTGTCAAAACTTCCATTGAACCAGTGTTCTAGAATGTGTCTTCCATGAACAAGCTATTGATACGACTGTGAGATCCAATGTTCAAGATACATTTCCCTTCGACAATAAGGTAAATTAGGATCATTTTCTCCTAATGTATCAATCGCTTGCTTTTATTGTGTAACCTACGCACCATTCACCAGCTCAACAACGGAGACACAGAAAGACAAGCAGTAACACGCTCCATGGCAGGAAAGCATTGAGACGAGGTCAACCCCCCCCCCCCCCCCCCACCGCACCCACACAGATATCCATCCATTATCCATTCTTCCTTTCAACCTTGTACAGCCTCGTTTGGAATGCAAGGCTAATGAGACACATAGCATGTGGTCTGACACTGGATGCGTCTCAAATGGTCACCCTATTTCCTATATAGCCCCCACGGGCCCTGGTCAAAAGAAGTGCACTTTAAAGGGAACATGGAACAATTTGGGATGCAGACATTGAAATGCTCTAAACAACAGAAATGTAACAAATGGACACTGCAATAGGTCTACTTCCTGTGTTAAACAACTACAGCATCTGAATGGTGTTTTATTGTTGCTATTACTGACGATACAGGGCTTATTCTATCGCCAGAAGGAATTAAGGCTGAATAAAGAGACTATTTCATAATGAATGAGCAGCACAGTCACTGAGTATCCCCTGAGCTAACTTCACCAGAGAACCACTAACAATAGCACACAGTCAATTCATTTCCTCTGTATTATTTAGCTCCATTACTTCTGCACTGATGCCTGACTGAGATGAGGTGGGGACAGACAGAATGAGCTCTGCTGTGGTGGTTGTGGTCTACAGTATAAAGCATGCATTATCTCACTGTGTTCAATGGTAGGTCCTACTGTCCTATGCAAATACAATGCTGCTTAGGACCAGAACAGGTTGTTCTGCGAGGTAGAAGGTATTGTATCATTGAGTATTCTTAGAACATTCACAGAACAGTTACGTTCCATCTTGATTTGTGAGCATCACAGTTGGGATTCATATATAATTCTGAGAAGGACAGGTGGCCAGGGTTTAAACTGAGTCATGAAACGCCTGCTGTCATGTTTTTATTCTTTGGGAACATCTAACTAGGCCTGCTACATTATTCAAATGTATTCTTCCAGCTGGAGACATTTCAGAATTGAAGAGACGCGCACGCACGCACGCACACACGCACGCACGCACACACACACACACAGTTATAATAAGGTAAGTGAGAACCTGCCCAGAGAACAGTAGTTTATAGGAAGGCTGGATAAAGTTCTAAAGCACGTCCTTTACCTCCCAAACATGTCAACACCCTGCCCTGTCTGGCCATGAAGGAAGCAGAGGTGAGGGGGAGTACAGTCTGAAATATCACCCAAATAAAAGCTGTCTAGACATTGCTCTGCTATCTCTGATATGGCATTTCTCTCTCCATATCTCCACTCAGTCAGGAGTAGAAGGGAATCTATCAGCATTAGGCTCCAACATCAAAAACTGAGATCACATCAACAGATAGTTCAGTCCTCTCTAATTACTATCCTCCTCAACACTTTCTCAGTTGACTTTGTCAGCGAATCTCTCATTGTAGTCTAATTTCCCTTCCAATAACAGTGATGAGACAGGAGGAAACATGTATCTTAGCCTATAAAGGCCTAATTACATTGGAACGCCATATGGAGGGTTTTCAGCCTGCTTCTGCGGAAGCATGATTTATGCAGGCAGATTGGAAGGAAATTTAAGGCCATTCGGCCTAACTAACAGGATGGCAACAATGGATTTTCGGTTCTGTTGCAACTCTGCCCAATTCCCCATCCGTGGGTTTACATTTGAAAAAACAAGGCACATAAATCCTGATTTCATCCCCTTACTACATTGATCAAATAACCAAGCGTCTTGCAACGCCACTGATTGCACACATCTCCCTAGTAACAAGGTCACTTCGTTCCATGACAGATTTTAGCCTCGTGGCTTTGCCACTGGTCTGAATCCATTCAAACAAAACAACCTCTTCCAAAAAACAGTCCTAGGAAATCTGCCATTTTAGCTAGCGAGCACTAGTTAGACAGTTTAAGCACGATCAAGCGTTTCAAGTGGCAAGGCTGTAGCCCGGATGTCTTACTCATATAATTGAGTTATAAATTAAGTTATGCAAAGCTCATAAGGTGCTGTACATGCGCTTATAATGCATTATGATGATGGTATTCATAGGAAGTGTTTTATATTGTGTTGAAGTGTTGAATATTTATATTAAAGCAGAATTACATGGAGCCAATATGCATAAAGGGGGCAGCGTCAAGGCTTTTAAGGTGACATACAGAGCAGTGTAAATATGGCTTTATACAGTATTTCAACGTGTCTATGTAGCCTGCTCCCAGATCAGTTTGTGCTGTCTTGCCAACGCAACAATGACAATAGGAGTTGGTCAAACAGCACACACGGACAGAACTGGGACCAGGGATCAGCAGTGTAAATATAGCTTCATACAGTATGTCTCTGTCCTAGTTCTTACCTCCACTCGTCCTGAGGGTGGAGCAGTTCGTACCTCTCCCTGACGCGGGACACCCCCATGTCGGGGTGCAGCCAGTGGATGTTTCCTGAGCGCAGGTGGCTGAGACGCAGGCCCAGACAGGAAACACACTTCACCTTGTGGATGTCTGCTATCTTCTGGATGATACCCTGTCAGGGGACACACGTGTAGACACACACACTTAGGCTATAGAGTCACTCTGAGATGAATTTCAGTCAATGTCAATGGACAGACGTGTAGACAGTATACACACAGAGGTTAGAGGAGGAATCACTCAGAGATGAGATTCAATCAACAACACATCAGTCATAATCCTAAAAAGATCAGTATGGCTGTGTTCCAAATGGCACCCCAGTATGGCACCCTATTCCCTTTGCGGACGAAGAGTTTGATTGACAGTAATTGACAGTAATGAATTGTCCTACAGTGTGTAGTTTGTGATTCAGAGGGCAGGATATATAGATAAATGAATAGCAGTCATAGTGACATATTGGTAGTGTGACAGACAGCAGTGGGGGGGGCCTTCCTTGG
Organism: Salvelinus fontinalis; assembly: GCF_029448725.1. NCBI lineage: Eukaryota > Metazoa > Chordata > Actinopteri > Salmoniformes > Salmonidae > Salvelinus > Salvelinus fontinalis. The sequence continues at coordinate 35,843,220 of NC_074702.1, read as the reverse complement.
CCCATCCATCCCTGTAGTCCAGGGGTGACATGAGGACTCCAGGGGAACCATCTATTCACCCATCCATCCCTGTAGTCCAGGGGTGACATGAGGACTCCAGGGGAACCATCTATTCACCCATCCATCCCTGTAGTCCAGGGGTGACTTGAGGACTCCAGGAGAACCATCTATTCACCCATCCATCCCTGTAGTCCAGGGGTGACATGAGGACTCCAGGAGAACCATCTATTCACCCATCCATCCCTGTAGTCCAGGGGTGACATGAGGACTCCAGGAGAACCATCTATTCACCCATCCATCCCTGTAGTCCAGGGGTGACATGAGGACTCCAGGGGAACCATCTATTCACCCACCCATCCCTTTAGTCCAGGGGTGACTTGAGGACTCCAGGAGAACCATCTATTCACCCATCCATCCCTGTAGTCCAGGGGTGACATGAGGACTCCAGGAGAACCATCTATCCCTGTAGTCCAGGGGTGACATGATGACTCCAGGGGAACCATCTATTCACCCATCCATCCCTGTAGTCCAGGGGTGACATGAGGACTCCAGGAGAACCATCTATTCACCCACCCATCCCTTTAGTCCAGGGGTGACTTGAGGACTCCAGGGGAACCATCTATCTATGACAGTAGATAGAATAGAAAGAACAGCTTGGCAGAGTTACACTGAATGATAGATCATCCTCTCTCTCTCTTCCAGGAAAAGATTGTCATTGCGTGCAGAAGCAAGGGAAGGGGCGCGGGGCAGGTTAAATAATCCATCATTGAAATGCACTGTGGGGTTTATGACACAATCTGAGAAGTGACACCCCCGCTTGGTTAAAATGATTAACGAGAAGACCTCCCCATCTCTTTCAGGGATGACATGTTCCATCACATCCCTCAACATCGTCTGACATCACAACTTCAGGTATTGAAGTTAGAGGCCATTGAACCATAAATTAGAAGCAGTCTACTTTGAAATGAAGCGCTTTGCCATTACAGAGCCAGACACCTAACAGAAGAGATGTGGTGGCAAAGCCTTTTGGATTTTTTTCCAAGAAACGCCCGTTTAATCACCTATTTGACTAGCTATTCTTTTCACCTCTTAAACTCTTTTAGTATTGTTTCATCTGAATAGAAGTCATTATTAAACCTAACCGGGATGGAAGACACTAAATGTAGAAATGTCAAAAGGGAACCTCATAAATACCCGGGTTGTGTCCAGTAGGGAGACGTTTTGAAACACTTTCAAATTGTGAGGTAGTCCGAGGTACTAAGTGAATTTGTCTAACAAGAAAAACTTGTTTTCGTTTTCCGTTATAAAACATTGTAGCTACAGTGTGCCCTATTGAACGGCAGGTAACCTAGCGGTTAAGAGCATTGGGCCAGTAACCAAAAGGTTGCTGGTTCGAATCCCTGAGCCGACTGGTTGAAACATCTGTCGATGTGCCCTTGAGCAAGGCACTTAACCCTAATTGCACCTGGAAGTCGCTCTGGATAAGAGAGTCTGCTAAATGACTAAAATGTAAATGTTAAATGAACATCGCCCAGGTGATAGGGGGAGTTCTACAGTGAGACGCTCAAGTCCCAAATGACTGTCTATACAGTGAGGGAAAAAAGTTGTTATCAACTCAACTAGCCGTGTTTGGAGGAGGAGGAATGCTGCCTATGACCCCAAGAACACCATCCCCACCGTCAAACATGGAGGTGGAAACATTATGCTTTGGGGGTGTTTTTCTGACAACTTCACCGCATCAAAGAGACGATGGACGGGGCCATGTACCGTCAAATCTTGGGTGAGAACCTCCTTCCCTCAGCCAGGGCATTGAAAATGGGTCGTGGATGGGTATTCCAGCATGATAATGACCCAACACACACGGCCAAGGCAACAAAGGAGTGGCTCAAGAAGAAGCACATTAAGGTCCTGGACTGGCCTAGCCAGTCTCCAGACCTTAATCCCATAGAAAATCTGTGGAGGGAGCTGAACGTTCGAGTTGCCAAACGTCAGCCTCGAAACCTTAATGACTTGGAGAAGATCTGCAAACAGGAGTGGGACAAAATCCCTCCTGAGATGTGTGCAAACCTGGTGGCCAACTACAAGAAACGTCTGACCTCTGTGATTGCCAACAAGGGTTTTGCCACCAAGTACTAAGTCATGTTTTGCAGAGGGGTCTAATACTTATTTCCCTCATTAAAATGCAAATCAATTAATAACATTCTTGACATGCGTTTTTCTGGATTCTTTTGTTGTTATTCTGTCTCTCACTGTTCAAATAAACCTACCATTAAAACTATAGACTGATCATTTCTTTGTCAGTGGGCAAACGTACAAAATCAGCAGGGGGATCAAATACTTTTTCCCTCACTGTATATGACACATTTCCATACAGTGTTTTACCCAAAAGGGTTTCCATCTGAAGGCGTTAGCATGCCTCAGTTCAGATGGTGGCTAGCCTGAAGTCGTCTAGGCGAACTGAATGAGTGTGCTCGCATACTCCCTTAAAAAACCTTTGCTTGAAAAACTAGAAAAAAGCCACAATAGTACTGCTTGTCCATTTAGAGAAGCCATAGCCAGAATACATTTCATGGTATCATAATATATGCACTAACTCTTCCTAATTGTTTTGGCTGGGAACCATTTGGAAGAATTAAGCAGGCCGGCACCCGTGTCCCACTGGGCCATGGCTCCGGCGGACTTGCTCTCACCTGGGGCCAAAGCCAGGCCACTGGTACTTTTCAGCTGGCATTTACATAACAATGACAAACTGTGGACTTTAACACCTTCTCACAAAGCACCTTCTCACAAGTCCTCAATGTCAGCCCTAGCTATGGAAACACAATTTCCCTAGTATACCATTAGGGTGTATAGACTAGTGTAACACTGATGTTAGAGTTGAAAAGCAGCAATAGTGCACTACGTTTGACCAGCGACTATAGGGCTGTATAGGGAACAGGGAGCCATTTGGGACCGTCAGAGTGTTGATAGGTAACTGTCTGTCTAGTAGGTAGAGTAGATAGGTAACTGTCTGTCTGTCTAGTTGGTAGAGTAGATAGGTAGCTGTCTGTCTGTCTAGTAGGTAGAGTAGATAGGTAACTGTCTGTCTAGTAGGTAGAGTAGATAGGTAACTGTCTGTCTGTCTAGTAGGTAGAGTAGATAGGTAACTGTCTGTCTAGTAGGTAGAGTAGATAGGTAACTGTCTGTCTGTCTAGTAGGTAGAGTAGATAGGTAGCTGTCTGTCTGTCTAGTAGGTAGAGTAGATAGGTAGCTGTCTGTCTAGTAGGTAGAGTAGATAGGTAGCTGTCTGTCTGTCTAGTAGGTAGAGTAGATAGGTAACTGTCTGTCTAGTAGGTAGAGTAGATAGGTAACTGTCTGTCTGTCTAGTAGGTAGAGTAGATAGGTAACGGTCTGTCTAGTTGGTAGAGTTGATAGGTAACTGTCTGTCTAGTAGGTAGAGTAGATAGGTAACTGTCTGTCTGTCTAGTAGGTAGAGTAGATAGGTAACTGTCTGTCTAGTAGGTAGAGAAGATGGGTAACTGTCTGCCTAGTAGGTAGAGTAGATAGGTAACTGTCTGTCTGTCTAGTAGGTAGAGTAGATAGGTAACTGTCTGTCTAGTTGGTAGAGTTGATAGGTAACTGTCTGTCTAGTAGGTAGAGTTGATAGGTAACTGTCTGTCTAGTTGGTAGAGAAGATGGGTAACTGTCTGCC
>NC_074702.1:35825111-35839352 GCF_029448725.1 Salvelinus fontinalis | reverse complement strand
TAGTAGGTAGAGTTGATAGGTAACTGTCTGTCTAGTAGGTAGAGTTGATAGGTAACTGTCTGTCTGTACGGACAGTATGTGTCCCTACTGTACGGATGATAGGGAGAGACTATACAGACAGTAACTTAAAGAAGCATAGTTGCTATAACTGTGGTAAACTGTATTTAACCCAATCAGCTGCTCATCTCACCCTGATGTCAGTGGCATCTCCGTGGCGGATGTGGCTGGCCCAGGTGGATGGTTCACTGTTGCTCTCCAAATAGTGGTGGATCTTGAGCACGCGGTCCATGGTCCCCGGCTTCGACACCCCACCGCCCAACCCAGCATGGTGGTTCAGGTTGGGGTCCAGGTACGCTGACGCCATGCTTCCTTTGGTGGGGGCTAGCTGTCTGTCATATTCTGAAGGTAGAGATACAGAGGGGAGAGAAAGAGAGAGAGAGGGATGCAAAGAGAGATAGGGGAGGTAGAGAGAGCGAGAGAGATATGAGAGGTAGAGAGAGAGAGAGATAGGGGAGGGAGGGAGGTAGAGAGAGAGATAGGGGAGGTAGAGAGAGCGAGACAACTGTGTTACTTACTCACCATTATAACTTCATCTGTAATCAGTAACAAAAGTGGACTGGAGAGAATAGAACAGACAACCGGACGGCTGGACAGACTGACAGATAACAGTAGTGGACTGCGCTGGGCTTGCTACAGTAGACAGCTGGGTGGCTTTGGACAGTGAGCAGGGAGCAGCGCTGTCCGAAGCACTGCCAGCATTACAACAACCCTCCTCATCAACCACAAACTGGGGCCATTATACATAAGCTGTTTGGATTGTGGTGGAAACGGTCAGGGGTGAAATTTGGGGTGAGTGTGTCTGGGGTGTGTGTGTGTGTGTGTCTGGGGTGTGTGTGTGTGTGTGTGTGTGTGTGTGTGTGTGTGTGTGTGTGTGTGTGTGTGTGTGTGTGTGTGTGTGTGTGTGTGTGTGTGTGTGTGTGTGTGTGTGTGTCTGGGGGGTGTGTGTGTGTATGGTAATAGGTACAGCCAAGGCGGAACCACTTGCTTGTTAAAACATGGCTTTTCTAGTGTTTTGGAAAGACTGACCCAGAGCTACTCAGTGACATTCCTCAGCCTTCCTGACTATATCTGCTGTTGGCAACATCACTAGAATAGAGCACCACAGGAAAACCTGCCCTTACACAACACCAAAAACACACACATTCTCAGATGTCTACCTCCTCAATGTTACTTTCTGGTAACCCAGGCAGAACACATGTATGAAGACGGAGGTAAATATCCTAACTCTTGACAATCAGTCAGACAACATTGAAGCAATGGAGATTAGTATAGACACAACCGGTCCATTTGAGCACACGACTGGATAACTTCCTTTCAGAGTTGTACTTTAATAAACTCCTGTCAAACTCAATTCAAACACTACTATTCTGATCTAACACCAGCACAGCAACAACAGTCCAATCAGTCACTCCTCCTACCTTTACTGATGAAGGGCCAGCAGGTACACTCCACTGTAGAGTTCCGTAGTGACAACATTAGTGCTATAGCAACAGTAGAGTATGTCCACTAGGTTACACAGTAGAGTATGTCCACTAGGTTACGCAGTAAGTAGAGTATGTCCACTAGGTTACACAGTAGAGTATGTCCACTAGGTTACACAGTAGAGTATGTCCATTAGGTTACACAGTAGAGTATATCCACTAGGTTACACAGACCAGTATGTCCACTAGGTTACACAGTAGAGTATGTCCACTAGGTTACACAGTAGAGAATCGACAGATCCATGGGATTTCTTCTTGGTTTCTTCCAGGCACAAACACACTTCTTCTTACCCACACATTCCGCTCTCTCTCTCTCTCCCATACACACACATACAAAGTGAACAACACATTCACGTCTTTCCTGTCCAGTCACGTCACATCCTGGTTATCACAATGCGTCCTGTCCGCTCAGGAGCCACAGTGAGTCATCACTCCTGTCTCCTCACACAGCACAGAGCTCTTCCTGGCTGAGAAGAGGAGAAGCCTGTGCTGTGATCAACATGTCACTGCTGTTTCATGGTAGAGCTCTTCCTGGACTGAACTGAGGGGGGCGAGGCCAGAGTCCTCTCTGCAACACAACATAGCTCCCCTCTCTTCCTGAGCTGAAGGGAAGGTGAGGCAAGCCCAGAAGCCTGTCTACATTCACAACAGAGTCCTCCAGCTCCACAACACAGCCCTTTGAATGCTGTGAACAGTCAGGCTGCTAGCCTAACTCCACCGTGGCTGCTGTTACCCAGGCAAGACAGAATGGAGTTCAGTTCCACAGGCAGAGAGAGGCAGGCTGTGATTGGCTTGGCGACAGACGGAGTTGAGTAAACAAGGCGTGCTTAGTGGGAGCCCAGCCAACATGGTGGATTGGATAGGAGGACCGGCCTGGGAAGAGGAGTCAACAACATGGTTGATAGGAGGGCCGGCCTGGGAGGAGGAGTCAACAACATGGTGGATAGGAGGGCCGGCCTGGGAGGAGGAGTCAACAACATGGTTGATAGGAGGGCCGGCCTGGGAGGAGGAGTCAACAACATGTTTGATAGGAGGATAGGAGGGCCGGCCTGGGAAGAGGAGGAGTCAACAACATGGTGGATAGGAGGGCCGGCCTGGGAGGAGGAGTCAACAACATGGTGGATAGGAGGAGAGGAGGACCGGCCTGGGAGGAGGAGTCAACAACATGGTGGATAGGAGGATAGGAGGGCCGGCCTGGGAAGAGGAGGAGTCAACAACATGGTTGATAGGAGGAGAGGAGGACCGGCCTGGGAGGAGGAGTCAACAACATGGTGGATAGGAGGATAGGAGGGCCGGCCTGGGAAGAGGAGGAGTCAACAACATGGTGGATAGGAGGATAGAAGGGCCGGCCTGGGAGGAGGAGTCAACAACATGGTGGATAGGAGGATAGAAGGGCCGGCCTGGGAGGAGGAGTCAACAACATGGTTGATAGGAGGGCCGGCCTGGGAGGAGGAGTCAACAACATGGTTGATAGGAGGGCCGGCCTGGGAGGAGGAGTCAACAACATGGTTGATAGGAGGATAGGAGGCCCGGCCTGGGAGGAGGAGTCAACAACACACAAACCTGTTGTGAATGCGAGGAAAGATTGTCAATTATATTGACAAGATACTCAAGCGACCGCTCTAACAATGGAATTTGTGTTAATTAAAATATATATATATACTATATATATATATATAATATATATTTTTCTCTTCTAACAATGGAAACACTTCTGTCAAAGACAGAAGGCAGGCGGGAGGAGGCGAGATCAGGTAGGACCATTTAGATGGAAGATACGCATGTGAACAATAGGGCATAGAGATAGATATTTTTTTATTTAACCTTTATTTAACCAGGTAGGCTAGTTGAGAACAAGTTCTCAATTACAACTGCGACCTGGCCAAGATAAAGCACAGCAGTTCGACACATACAACAACACAGAGTTACACATGGAATAAAGAAACATATAGTCAATAATACAGTAGAAAAAAATAAAAATCTATATAGAGTGAGTGCAAATGAGGTAAGATAAGGGAGGTAAGGCAATAAATAGGCCATGGTGGCAAAGTAATTACAATATAGCAATTAGACAATGGAATGGTAGATGTGCAGAAGATGAATGTGCAAATAGAGATACTGGGGTGCAAAGGAGCAAGATAAATAAATTAATACAGTATGGGGATGAGGTAGTTGGATGGGCTGTTTACAGATGGACTATGTACAGGTGAAGTGATCTGTGAGCTGCTCTGACAGCTGGTGCTTAAAGCTAGTAAGGGAGATATTGGTTTCCAGCTTCAGTGATTTTTGCAGTTTGCTTCAGTCATTGGCAGCAGAGAACTGGAAGGAAAGGCGACCAAAAGGAGAAACTGGCTTTGGGGGTGACCGGTGATATATACCTGCTGGAGTGCGTGCTACGGGTGGGTGCTGCTATGGTGACCAGTGAGCTGAGATAAGGTGGGGCTTTACCTAGCAGAGACTTGTAGATGACCTGGAGCCAGTGGGTTTGGCGGCGAGTATGAAGCAAGGGCCAGCATACAGGTCGCAGTGGTGGGTAATATATGGGGCTTTGGTGACAAAACGGATGGCACTGTGATAGACTGTATCCATTTTCTTGAGTAGAGTGTTGGAGACTATTTTATAGATGACATCGCCGATGTCGAGGATCGGTAGGATGGTCAGTTTTACGAGGGTATGTTTGGCAGCATGAGTTTTGATGATGCTTTGTTGCGAAATAGGAAGCCAATTCTAGATTTAAATTTGGATTGGAGATGCTTAATGTGAGTCTGGAAGGAAAGTTTACAGTACACCTAGGTACTTGTAGTTGTCCACATATTCTGAGTCAGAACCGTTCAGAGTAGTGATGCTGGACAGGTGGGCAGGTGCGGGCAGTGATCGGTTGAAGAGCATGCATTTAGTTTTACTTGCATTTAAGAGCCGTTGGAGGCCACGGAAGGAGAGTTGTATGGCATTGAAGCTTGTCTGGAGGTTAGTTAACACAGTGTCCAATGAAGGGCCAGAAGTATACAGAATGGTGTCGTCTGCGTAGAGGTGGATCAGAGAATCACCAGCAGCGAGAATGTTATCATTGACGTATACAGAGAAGAGAGTCAGCCCGAGAATTGAACCCTGTGGCACCCCCATAGAGACTGCAAGAGGTCCGGACAACAGGCCCTCCGATTTGACACACTGACCTCTATCAGAGAAGTAGCTGGTGAACCAGGCGAGGCAATCATTTGAGAAACCAAGGCTGTTGAGTCTGCCAATAAGAATGTGGCGATTGACAGAGTTGAAAGCCTTGGCAGGTTGATGAATATGGCTGCACAGTAATGTCTCTTATTGATGATGGTTATGATATCGTTTAGGACCTTGAGCGTGGCTGAGGGGCATCCATTACCAGCTCTGAAACCAGATTGCATAGCGGAGAAAGTACGGTGGGATTCGAAATGGTCGGTAATCTGTTTGTTGACTTGGCTTTCGAAGACCTTAGAAAGGCAGGGTAGGATAAATATAGGTCTCTAGAGATTTGGGTCTAGAGTGTCTCCCCCTTTGAAGAGGGGGATGACCGTGGCATCTTTCCAATCTTTGGGAATCTCAGACAAATACGAAAGAGAGGTTGAACAGGCTAGTAATAGGGGTTGCAACAATTTCGGCAGATCATTTTAAAAAGAGAGGATCCAGATTGTCTAGCCCAGCTGATTTGTAGGGGTCCAGATTATTCAATTCTTTAAGAACATCAGCTATCTGGATTTGGGTGAAGGAGAAATGGGGGAGGCTTGGGCGAGTTGCTGTGGGGAGGGCCGGGCTGTTAACCGGGGTAGGGGTAGCCAGGTGGAAAGCATGGCCAGCTGTAGAAAAATGCTTATTGAAATTCTCAATTATAGTGGATTTATCAGTGATGACAGTGTTTCCTAGCCTCAGTGCAGTGGGCAGCTGGGAGGAGGTGCTCTTATTCTCCATGGACTTTAGTGTCCCAGAACTTTTTTGAGTTTGTGCTACAGGATGCAAATTTCTGCTTGAAAAAGCTAGCCTTAGCTTTCCTAACTGCCTGTGTATATTTGTTCCTTGAAAAATGCTTATTGAAATTCTCAACTATAGTGGATTTATCAGTGGTGACAGTGTTTCCTAGCCTCAGTGCAGTAGGCATGTTTTTCTGCTGGTCAAGGGCAGTCAGGTCTGGAGAGAACCAAGGGCTATATCTGTTCCTGGTTCTACATTTTTTGAAAGGGGCATGCTTATTTAAGATGGTGAGGAAGGCACTTTTAAAGAATGACCAGGCATCCTCTACTGACGGGATGAGGTCAGTATCCTTCTGGGATACCCGGGCCAGGTCGATTAGGAAGGCCTGCTTGCTAGCGTTTGATAGTGATGAGGGGTGGTCGTTTGACCGCAGACCCATTACGGATGCAGGCAATGAGGCTGTGATCGCTGAGATCTTGGTTGAAAACAGCAGAGGTATATTTGGAAGGCAAGTTGGTTAGGATGATATCTATGAGGGTGCCCGTGTTTACGGATTTGGGGTTGTACCTGGTGGGTTCATTGACAATTTGTGACAGATTGAGTGCATCAAGCTTAGATTGTAGGATGGCCGGGGTGTTGAGCCTGTCCCAGTTTAGGTCACCTAACAGCACGAGCTCTGAAGATAGATGGGGGGAAATCAGTTCACATGGTGTCCAGGGCACAGCTGGGGGCAGAGGGTGGTCTATAGCAAGTGGCAACGGTGAGAGACTTGTTTCTGGAAAGGTGGCTTTTTAAAGTAGAAGCTCAAATTGTTTGGGTACAGACCTGGATAGTAAGACAGAACTCTGCAGTCTATCTCTGCAGTAGATTGCAACACCGCCCCCTTTGGCAGTTCTATCTTGGCGGAAAATGTTATAGTTAGGGATGGACATTTCTGGGTTTTTGGTGGTCTTCCTGAGCCAGGATTCAGACACGGCTAGGACTTCCGTGTTGGCAGAGTGTGCTAGGGCAGTGAATAAAACAAACTTAACATTAGAAGGAGGCTAAAATAACTGGTTGTCTAGTTTGTTCAGAACAGAGAGTAAAAGGAGCAGATTTCTGGGCACGGTAGAATAGATTCAAGGCATAATGTACAGACAAAGGTATGGTAGGATGTGGATACAGTGAGGGTAAACCTGTGCATATAGTGACGATGACAGAGATATTGTCCCTTGTCATTTAAACCAGGTGATGTCACCGCATGTGTGGTAGGTGGAACTAAAGTGTTAAATGAGGCATATTGAGCAGGGCTAGAGGCTCTACATTGAAATAAGGCAATACATACTAACCAAAACAGCAATGGACAAGGAATATTGACGTTAGCGAGAGGCATGCGTAGCCGAGTGATCATAGGAGTCCAGTGAGTAGCTTCAGGCAGCTTGCGGGCCGGGGCTAGCAAGCTAACAGAAGGGCCTTGGAGAGACGTTGCGACGGAAGAAAGTCTGTTGTGGCCCCCTCGTGCTGTTACGTCGGCAGACGGATCAGCAGGGCTCCGTGTGGTAAACCAGGCCAATTGGCAGAATAGGTATAGTGGCCAAACAATTTGTCAGGTGGGCCTCTTAAGCTAACAGTCTGATGTGCTCTGGACCACTAGCAGGCCGCGGCTAGCATGCTAGCGGATGGAATTTCAGGGGACGAAGCGACGGCGGAGCCAGTTGAGAAAAACCCCATCGGGCGAATCACATCGGTTGTACAGTCGTGATGAGTCAGCGGGGGTCCAAGACAGTTGCCAAAAAGAGATATTGTAGCCCAAGTAGTGGCTGATGGACCTCTTTGGCTAGCCGGGAGATGGGCCTAGCAAGTCTAACTCCAGGCTAATTGGTTCTTGCTTCGGGACAGTGACGTTAGCCAGGAGTGGCCACTCGAATAGCAGCTAGCTAGCTGCAGTGATCCAGGTGAAGAAAAAAAAGGTTCAGAGCTTGCAGTAAGAATCCGGAGATATGGAGAAAAATAAGTCAGATTTGCTCTGGTTTGAGTAGCGCTGTGCAGACTGGCGAGAGTTGTCCATGCTAGAGGTGGCTGATGACCGCTAGCAGTGGCTAGCTGACTACTAGCTAGTTAGCTGGCTAGCATCTGTTGGGGTTCCGGTTCAGGCGACGGTAGGGCGGGTATAGTGGCCAAAGAATTTGTCCGATGGGCCTCTTAAGCTAACAGTCCGATGTACTTTAGACAGCTAGCGGGCCGTGGCTAACTAGTAGCTGGTAGCCAGTTAGCTGGCTAGCATTTGATGAGTTGATGAGTTCTTAAGTTTAAAAATAGCAGATCCGTACCACATTGGGTGAGGCGGGTTGCAGGAGAGTATATTCAGTCCTTGATAGAAAGTGATATTAAAATATTAAATATATATACGGGAAAAAAAACAAGGAAAAACGATGTTTACAAGGGACAGGAAGGGATTAGACAAAAACACACGTCCGACTGCTACACCATCTTGGAGGTTAGAGGACTTATCTTTGTATCTGTATCTGTGCCATTATAACGTCTGTGACAGCCTCAATGGCACTGCCCATACTATCTCCATTTTAAAGTACTACATTTTCTTATTTTCATTGGCTGATTTCTCCCAACTCATAGGAATCCCCACCCAGTTGACTACTTTAAAATGGTGGAAGCCCTCAATGACAACGGCAATGCTAAAACGGGTTATATCCATGATGAGTCCTCTATATATCTCTATGACTACAGGCACAACTCTGATATAAAGTCCTTTTTTTCAAAGATGACAAAAAGCCACGCGCGTCCACATATCAGTGCATTCATTCGTGACAACCTAACCATTACGAAACTTTAACCCTTTACACCACAGGCCAACAAAATGAGGACACAGGACCAAAACAGTTAGCTTTTCCAAAAAGTGGACAGAAGAAGTAGATTTCTTCAGTCAGCTGATTTCTTTCTAAGAAATGAATGATAGGGATTTCATTTGCTTGTCCCTGTCAATATTATTCACTCACTAATTTGTACTTCCAATCCAAGAGCATACTGCTTTGACATTGCAGCTAAAGAATAAGTGGTTGATACTGTATCTAGCTTTGCTGTGTGATGTGTCAAAGTGACTGATAATGACAGCACAGAGCAGTCAGCCAGTCAGCAGTCAGCCAGGCTGCAGAGCAGGCACAAGGACAGTGATGAGGGGGGGAAGTATAGCCTAGCCTATCTGCTGACTCTGCTAGTTTACGGATTGACCTACAGTCACCTCTAACTGAGAGGCTCACACACACACACACACACACACACACACACACACACACACACACACACACACACACACACACACACACACACACACACACACACACACACACACACACACACACACACACACACACACAGGTCAGCACAGAGAGGAAAGTAGGTGATTATCTGACGGAAAAACCTTTCATAGAAGACAAAGTTATACCTGTCGGGAAACGTTTATGAGATTAGCCGACTTGACAAAATGCCTCATCATACTGACAAAGATCCTTGAGTGAACCCACTGTACGGAAGAATGATAAATGACTTCATGTCAAACATCTTTAAGGTTTAGTTGTTATTGTGACTAATTGGGTCAACATAGTGCTACCCTAAGATAAACTATTGAAGTAAACACACATAACCTAATCAAACAGCCCTTAAATAGACCTACTAAATAAACCTTCTGTCAACATTATCAGGAACTTTCTAGCATGTCTGTCTACTGACTGCCTCAGCCAATTCCCCTACTATAGTTTCTGAAAGACCTTTACCAGGTTAGGCTAATCATTATAGGACACATACTGACACACACATCCCTTGTAGTGACTGAGAGGCTGGAGGGCCAGTCGACTAGGAGATGAGATGGTTAACAGGGGTGATACAGGAGAGGACAGAGATGTAATGTTGTCCCCACAGACTACCTAAATAACACCCATTTGATTGTAAGACTGACACATCTCAATTACTGTACATCAACTTGATACAACTCACTCTGGGTTATCCCATTAATAATATCAGGCTGCTAATAGGATAATAGGATAATAATAGCCTAGTTGTTATCCCATTAATAATATCAGGCTGCTAATAGGATAATAGAATAATAATAGCCTAGTTGTTATCCCATTAATAATAACAGGCTGCTAATAGGATAATAATAGCCTAGTTGTTATCCCATTAATAATATCAGGCTGCTAATAGGATAATAGGATAATAATAGCCTAGTTGTTATCCCATTAATAATATCAGGCTGCTAATAGGATAATAATAGCCTAGTTGTTATCCCATTAATAATATCAGGCTGCTAATAGGATAATAGGATAATAATAGCCTAGTTGTTATCCCATTAATAATATCAGGCTGCTAATAGGATAATAGGATAATAATAGCCTAGTTGTTATCCCATTAATAATATCAGGCTGCTAATAGGATAATAGGATAATAATAGCCTAGTTGTTATCCCATTAATAATAACAGGCTGCTAATAGGATAATAGGATAATAATAGCCTAGTTGTTATCCCATTAATAATAACAGGCTGCTAATAGGATAATAGGATAATAATAGCCTAGTTGTTATCCCATTAATAATAACAGGCTGCTAATAGGATAATAGGATAATAATAGCCTAGTTGTTATCCCATTAATAATAACAGGCTGCTAATAGGATAATAGGATAATAATAGCCTAGTTGTTATCCCATTAATAATAACAGGCTGCTAATAGGATAATAGGATAATAATAGCCTAGTTGTTATCCCATTAATAATAACAGGCTGCTAATAGGATAATAGGATAATAATAGCCTAGTTGTTATCCCATTAATAATAACAGGCTGCTAATAGGATAATAGGATAATAATAGCCTAGTTGTTATCCCATTAATAATATCAGGCTGCTAATAGGATAATAGGATAATAATAGCCTAGTTGTTATCCCATTAATAATAACAGGCTGCTAATAGGATAATAGGATAATAATAGCCTAGTTGTTATCCCATTAATAATATCAGGCTGCTAATAGGATAATAGGATAATAATAGCCTAGTTGTTATCCCATTAATAATAACAGGCTGCTAATAGGATAATAGGATAATAATAGCCTAGTTGTTATCCCTCAGGGTAAAACATGCCAACATTGTTTCCTCGTTATTTCAACTCAAAATAGATGTTGATTTGACGCTGATATCAGGTCATTGCCGTGGGATGTTTAGTTATCAAATTAATTCTTCATTTACTTGTAGTATGAACAAAGCTTGGTATATAAGCTTGGATTATATAGTCAATAGAGTAGCTCACTGTCTGTCTAACTCGTGAGAGTATTGATCTCGTTACTCTAGTTGTACTGTAGTCCCATCCTAAAGGGATTGTGTAACAGTGTCTCGGTGGCTCAGAGGGATTGACTGTGGGACTGCAGTCTTCTCTCTAGGTTAGTTATTGACAGTAGTCTGGGCCCACATTGGCCAGAGCAACGCTGCTGTAACAACACGTGTCAATACCAATGAGAGTCAAACAGCACTTCATCAGCACTACTGAACAACCATAGATTTCTGTTCCACTGTTTCGATGCGGTGAAGAAAAACATGGCCTTTTTCCGAACTCACAGAGGGCTCGTTCAGCAGCTAGGCCAGGCTCTCTCCAGGGAGGGCCCGTTCCGCAGCTAGGCCAGGCTATCTCCAGGGAGGGCCCGTTCAGCAGCTAGGCCAGGCAATCTCCAGGGAGGGCCCGTTCAGCAGCTAGGCCAGGCTATCTCCAGGGAGGGCCCGTTCAGCAGCTAGGCCAGGCTCTCTCCAGGGAGGGCCCGTTCCGCAGCTAGGCCAGGCTATCACCAGGGAGGGCCCGTTCCGCAGCTAGGCCAGGCTATCTCCAGGGAGGGTTTGATCATGGCCTTCTATTCTTGCAGGACAACGCAGGCTACTGATGTAACGCACCTTACTGTGAATGTGAACAACACTGAAAACAAAGTCAAATACTAGAAGTAAGCAAAAGAAATAGGAACTAGATTTGGAGGCATGTGAGTACATTTTCTACTGAGAGGAAATGTTTAATTCAAACAAGCATGGTGCAAGGCAGAGGGACACGCTGCAACTGGACACCTGTACAGTTATCTTAAGGTTCAACATACAGCCATCTTCATTCAGAGAGAAAGACACGTACACACACACACACACACACAAAAGTCAATATTTCTAAGAAGGTAATGAATGCATGGTCTCAAAACCTTAGTTAGAGAACATAGACATGTAGAACAGGGCTGTTAATTGTAGTCCTGATGGGAAAGGACCTCACCCAACTGCTTGCTGTGCAGCCGATGGATTCATTTCATTGGCCTACTCTCACTAGGGGGAATCAGGTCTGGTATCCACTCCTGTTTGAACATATAGACTATTTGATTTATTCCTTATTTTACCAGGTAAGTTGACTGAGAACATATTTTCAAACACAGCTCGAGCAAGACATTCTTCAGCATTTCTCCGACTACGTTCCTCCATTGAGTCAAAAAAAACTTCTGATTGTAGGAGGACTATGAGCTGTTGCTATCGATAAGGTGTCTGATTCATAATTTTCACCTCGAATAGAAGTAGAGGGACTTTTGTCAGAGGTTGCTTGTTGTGAGCGCTGAGGGAACTTTATGCACTTCGTCGTGTATGGATCTGTTGGGGCGGTATGCAAATTGGGAGTGTGTCTAGGGTGTCTGGGATGATGGAGTTAATGTGTGCCATAACCAGCCTCTCAAAGCACTTCATTATTAAAGAAGTAAGTGCTACAGGGCGGTAGTCATTGTGGCGTGAAGCCTTAGAGAGTTCTTGGAAACAGGAATGATGGTGGTCAGTTTAAAACATGTGGGGGATGACAGACTAGGACAAGGAGAGGGTGTAAGCACCATGAAAACGGCATATATCATATTTCAGATTAATACTAAAGAGGCATTTTTTATTGAACTGCCATTGTCCTCAATTTACAGCTGCTGAAACTCCAGTGGCCGCCCCACTGCTTGGAGGGGGGTTGAGAATGGAGCAGAAGACACATTTCCGTTGTTCGCTGTAACACGTGGACAATAATATATACGGTAATAATACTACTACTACAAATAATAATAATATGGACAATAAAGTTATATTCCAGGTTGAACAAAAACATGAGGGCTGGCCTTTTGCATCATGCTCCTTGTTTGGACTACAAGGCCCTGTAGCGACACAGTGGCCTATATTTCCCCCTACAGGCTCCATCTACCCTCCATAGTTCCCCAGGTGGTCTCTGTAAGCTGTGGCACTAGAGGGAGACGAGGGTAAAGTCCATACCATACAGGGAGCCAGGCTGGGCATTGTGAGGAGCCATATGATGATCCTGAGGAAACTGAGTGACTGGCTTGCTGTGTGTGTCCTTTAATGCTGTTGCATCTCACATCTTTCATTGACCACAACATTCTTCCAGCTCAAAACTAAGCCTTATCTTTTAATGGCTTTGAAATCTCTTGCTTTGACCAAGAAATGTTAACAAAATACCACAGATCAGAGTGTGAGTGTGAGTGTGTATACAAGTGAGTCACTGTACAAAATCTGATTTGATCCATTTGGCCCCAACGGCATTACCATGAACCAAGGGCTCAAACAAACCCTTCTTCTACAGTACAGTAGAACTGATCACGTCATGTCCACTACATGGAGCACCATACCTTCACCATCACCATCCTTTACTGTGGAGTTAGTGCTCAGGGTACAACACCTGCTGCCTCTGGAGCCTGTATGGCCATGTCTCAAATAGCACCCTATTCCCTACATACTGCACCTATGAGCCCTGGTCAAAAGTACTGCACTCTATAGGGAATAGGGTGACTATTAGAACGCATCCAGTATCTATCCTATAGCCTGTGGGGACCCAAGCGGATTCCCACCGACTCTCTCCCTCAGTCCCACGGCTCTGCTCTACACTCCTACATCCTCATTACAACCTGCTATTGCTGGAGCTACTGCTTCCTCCCTGGATTAAAGCTTCCTTTCCTCTCATCCTCTGCCTACTGTACCAGCTCACACAGAACTATCCAGCCCCCCCTCAAAAAATACATCAAGGCTTTGCCTGGGTTTAATATATGCTGCGTTTACACTAACCCTGGAGGATGCCGTTTGAAGGAGAGCCAGAGCCTCTAAATAGATGAATACAGAAGGGAAGACGTCCCCAGTGTTATTCTGTTCTGGCTTTACTAAAGCACCAGGACTCATGATAGATACTGGTATCCAGGGAGAGAGTAAAGCAGCTGCCACCGCTGCTGTTTCTGTTGCTGCTGCTGCTAGTTCTGTTGCTGCTGCTGCTAGTTCTGTTTCTGTTTCTACTGCTGCTAGTTCTGTTTCTACTGCTGCTAGTTCTGTTTCTACTGCTGCTAGTTCTGTTTCTACTGCTATGAGTTCTGTTTCTGTTTCTACTGCTGCTAGTTCTGTTTCTGTTTCTACTGCTGCTAGTTCTGTTTCTGTTTCTACTGCTACTAGTTCTGTTTCTACTGCTACTAATTCTGTTTCTGTTTCTACTGCTACTAGTTCTGTTTCTGCTGCTGCTAGTTCTGTTTCTGTTTCTACTGCTACTAGTTCTGTTTCTGTTTCTACTGCTACTAGTTCTGTTTCTGTTTCTACTGCTGCTAATTCTGTTTCTACTGCTACTAATTCTGTTTCTGTTTCTACTGCTACTAGTTCTGTTTCTGTTTCTACTGCTACTAGTTCTGTTTCTGTTTCTACTGCTGCTAGTTCTGTTTCTGTTTCTACTGCTACTAGTTCTGTTTCT